>NW_007738122.1:24517-27938 GCF_000696425.1 Galeopterus variegatus
TAATGTTTGCTCCTAAAAATGGGCCCAACATATTATTAAATAAATAATTATATATATATATATGTGGTAAATAATAAATTTACTTTTGGAGACACGTTACTTAAAAATTCTATACAGAATTTTATTTCTTTTTTATGGAGTTTAAATGTACATAACATAAAATTTAACATTTTTACTGTACAATTTAGAAGAACTGTTAAAGACATTTGCAGTGTTGTATAACCATCACTACTGTCCATTTCTAGAACTTTGTACTCTGTACCCATTAAACAATAACTCCCCATGCTCCCCTCTTCCCAGGCCCTGCTAACTTTGTTATATTTTCCATTTCCTGACGTAGTTAGAACAGGATTTTCCTCTTCTCGCTACCTCATGTACATGGAATAATACAATATTTGTCTTTTTGTAGCTGGTGTATTTCAAATAGCATACATTTTCCAAGTTCATTTATGTTATAACACATGTAATCTGTTGTATGTACAGGCCACATTTCATTTATACTTTCATCTGTCAACAGACGTGTGGGTTGTTTCCACCTTTTGGCTATTGTGATTAATGTTGTTATGAACATTGGTATACAAGTATTTGAATTCCTGCTTTGAATTCTTTTGAGTATATGCCTAGAAATCAAATTGCCGAATCATGTGGTAATTCTATGTTTATCTTTTTGAGGAATTGCCATCTTGTTTTCCACAGTGGCTGCCATATTTTACATTCCCACCAGCAATGCACAAAGGTCCCAATTTCATGAAGATACTTCACTTTTTAAATCACATCTCTCTTTCTCTCTCTCATGTTCATTGAACATTTATTATCAAAAAGATGCCAGGGTGAGAACAAATGACGCATTTTCAAACTTGCATTCTTTGAACAAAAAATAAATCCTGATACTACTGATCAGAGGTTGTGTAGTCCAGAACTAAAATTTCATGTTAACTTATTTGTATGAAAGTATGTGTTGCCTATCAATCCAAATCATTTGCATTTATTGGTATTTTTGTTGTTTTATTCCTGTGCATATTATTTTTAGATCCTAGAAATATCAAAAAATTGAGTCCTTTAGTAAATGTTAATGTTTGCTGTAGTCAACAGAATGCAAATATTGCAAGCTATTTTAGTCTGTCTGCTCAATACATAATGATAATAGGACAGATAAAACAATATAGTTATTATAGCAACAATTACTTTTAAATGCTTACTATGTGGTAAAAATTCAGTTAAGTGCTTAATACACATTATCTATGAATTAAAGATGATTATGCCCGCACTAAGAGTAAAGAAACTGAGACTTGAAGATGCAGGGGAATTTGCCCAGAGTCACATAGCTAGTATGTGGCAGAGCAAAGATTCAAGCTGAGCCTAATCTCTCCAGTGCAGTATATTAAACATCCTCATTTATTTGACAGTGTTTGGTAATGCTTCAATACACAATGCTTTTTAAAAGAGAAAATATTAAGAAATAATTTCATGTTTCACTCTAGCTCCCAGCAGTAATTGACAGTGTTTCAATTGCTTCCACACATAGTTCAGAGCAGCTAGAATAGGGCTATATTGCTATTATTTATCAATTTAGTATGTTATTATCATTTACTTCTGGGAAATCAGATACCTCCCCAGAATATTGTATATCTATATTTGTTTAATACATAAAAGTTTGATTCTTTCTGCTTTTGAGTATAAAAGGCCAGTAGAATTGGAACTAGAACTCTTAATTTTAAGAATTTCAGAAAGTTTAGCAAAAATCCATCTAAAAGATTTTTCTGCACCTAATAAAATCTTCCCTTGGCTTCCACTTTACTAGAGTAAAATCTGAAACTCATTACCTAAAGTCCATGACATTTCTCAGACGTTATGGCCACCACTTCCACCTCATTCACACTCCTCCAAATTTACAGGACTCCATAGTTATTGTTCTAACCCACCAAGCAGGCTCCGACATCAGAACATTTGCACTTGCTATCTTCTGCTTAGATGTTAGCTGCATGGCTCATATCTTAGTTACCCTTAGGTATTGATCAAATGTTACCTTCCTGACAACCCTCTATAAAATAGTACTACCTACCCCCTCATCTCTACCAGTTGCCAGTATTTGCCTTGCTTTGTTCATCTTTGTAATACATATCATTATGTGATATATGATATTTTTATGGGTATTATCTATATACTTCCATAAAAATGAGGGACTTGATTTTTTTCACTTCTGTAGTCTCATCACTTAGCAAGTGACTAGCTCAGTAAAGATGTGCTTGTAAGGAAAGTAGAAAAAGTTTAGTTAGGCTCACTCTCCTCACATCTGTTACAAATGGGCAAGATTCAGCATATTCACTAGGAACAAGTTATAAAAGTAGTATAACTGTGCATGTGTGCCCATTAACTGATTCAGCATGATTGTTGTAATTATGTGATGCTTGGCTTGCTGCCGCTATTGTGTATGGAGAGTATAAAGGTAAGTGCTCTGAACTGGTCAGCTGAGCATGGAGGGTCAGCAGAGCATGTGGAGGGTCAGCAGAGTGGGTGGTAGAGCTCATGTCTGAGGATAAAGCATGTCTGTGAAGCTCACTTCTGAAGAATAAAGTATGTCTACCTTGCATAAAGATGTGAGAATCTTCTTTCAATCACCTGACTCACAGCCTGCACAGGAATGGGAAGAAGGTTCTGAGATCCAGCCCGACAGTGCTGTTTGAAAGAGGAAAGAGAGAAGAAGGGAGGAAAAGAACGAGGATATAAAATATTTTATTGATATGCAAAGCAAGCAACATAAAATATCTTTGAATCCAGGAAATTAGTGGTGCTAACATAGACCTTACTGAAGTACTAGATACTTTGAATCCAGACTGTTGTCATTATGTTAGATTTATAAAGCACCGTTGAATATTTTCCAGCAGCACTGAGGTTGGAAGATGATTTGGTGAGAGGGAAAGGCCATGCAATAGAAGCCAAAATCAAGCAGCATATAAGAAAGACAATGGAAAGCAACAGGAGAGGTACATCAGATGGCCAGTAGTGTTCTCATGGGTCCTGCTGACTCCACCCAACTTCAGCATGACTGACAGTGGCAGTATTGAAGGATTTTAGATAATAACTATGAACTATTTTTTAATCATTTAAAAAAGTTATCATACATGTTTATGGAGTATGATTCGTTGTTTCAATGCATGCATATATTATATAATGATCTAATCAGAAATGTTAGCATATGTATCACCTAAATATTTATCATTTCTTTGTGGTTATAACATTCAAAATCCTCTCTTCTGGCTATCTTGAAATATGCAATACAATATTATGAGCTATTGTCACCCCAGAGCACCAGAATTTACTCCTGCTATCTGACTTTAACTTTGTAACTTTATACCAGTATACCAACCTTTCCTCAGTCCCTTCCCCACCTCCTTGCTTCTGGTAATTGCTATTCTACTCT
>NW_007738122.1:28895-29261 GCF_000696425.1 Galeopterus variegatus
TCTCTCTTTTTATTTTTCTTAATTGACCTATGGCAATTGTAGATATTTGTGGAGTACAATATGATAATTGGGTACATTCATACTGTGTGCAATGATCACATTGGAGTGCTTATATAAACATCACTTCAAACATTTGTCATTTCTTTGTGTTAGGAACATTCAACATCGTCTCAACTAGCTATTCGAAGATAAACAGTACTTTGTTAACTGTAGTCTCGCTATATTACTATGGAACCCTAGATCCCATTCTTCCTATCTTTTCAATATTTTGTGTTCTCTCCACATTCCCTTCACCCCACCAGTCTCTAGTAACCACTATTGTGCCTTCTATTTCTAGAGGATCAACATTTTTAGTTTCCACATATG
>NW_007738122.1:31148-31594 GCF_000696425.1 Galeopterus variegatus
TTTTTGACAAAATATATCACCAGTCTAGGCAGGTGAAAACTGAGTGGTTACTGGTAACAGAAGCTGGTTTCTAATAGCTGAGTTCACTGCATGCATTATGAGAATCACTGGAGTGCTTTTGTGCCTTGAGTTTTAATATTGTCACATGAAAATGGGGCGTTGAAAAATGTGTCAAATTTGAAACAATTCCTTTCTGCCTTTCATCTGTTTTTTTTTTTTNATTGTCAAAGAAGTCACTAAAATATTCTCTCTGTGGGGCATTTGTAGCAATAGCAAGCCTTGTGCTAATGCAATAACAAAGCATAAAAGCCATAAGAAAAGAACAAAATGTGCAACTTACTAGAAGATAAATGCTCAGTATGTAAAACCCAAAGAAAAATATGACCCTAACTACATGCTTCAAAAAGTGGAACATCAATCTATGACTATGGGGAAAAAAGCAAATA
>NW_007738122.1:32919-35474 GCF_000696425.1 Galeopterus variegatus
ACCCACCCATCTTTTTCATCTAAGCATTACTACTGTTTTGTTAGTTAGATTGATTAGCATCTACATATTTTATTTTCCTATAAAATATTAAAGATGACATAAGAGGCCATTTAAAAATATATTGGAAAAGTGGAAATAATCTAATAAGCATAGAAATAAACAAGTTTTCAAACAAATTAGCATAATGATGCATAAATTCATACATAAGTAAATAAATGCAAGTAGAACAGCATTATAAAATTTTTCGAATACTTGAAAATATTAATAATTTTAGTTTAGCCTTTGTTGAAGAAAAGTATCAGAATTTATCGAAGTTAAATTTCACTTATTTCCTGACCCATCAGTTTCGTAGCTAGGAGTGTCCCCTACTCATACACTTCAAAGAAATATACAAAATATATTCATTTCAGCAAAGTTATTAGCCAGAAGCTTGAAACAACTTAATTATTCTGTGAAATTCTTGACAAATATTCTATTCAATGATAGTAAATAGCTAGAAAATTATAAAAACAAGACATAATATTTCAATGAAATAGGAGCATACTATTATTGTGTCCTGTAAGAAATCATTTTGCCAAAGTTGCTTAGAGCTAGAATAAGAAACTAAGTTTAGAGGATAATATTTCTATTCAGTCCTTCATTCACTCACTCTTACAGGATTAAGGGTAAAGTTTCTTTTATTAATTCATTCATTTCACCATCTATTCAGACTTGTAAAAGATATTTATTATAGGCCATAGGTGAGATGCTGCTCATGAAAGAAAAATGCACTCATTTATTTTAATTGGTCTTTTTAGAGGAGTGGAGTCTTTGCTAGAACGATTGGTACCTAAATGTAAATTAAAGAACAACAAGCAAACTTTCCTTGAAGAATTTCAAGAAGACACCCATTCTGAGTAAATCAATCAGAAGAAAAAGATCTCTTCTTGTGTGCAGATAAAGCTACATCACACAGGATGCATGTTTGGCAAGGAAGGCAAAGGCTGTATTATATAGGCTTTGCTCTTGCCTCTTTGGCCAGGCCTCTTTGGCCAGTCACTGTGTTGTATAATGCACCCTGACAACCTTATTCAGAGAAGGTAGAGTTGGAAAAGATTGCTGAAAATACAGACATATGATTTAATCAATTTATCTTTATATTTTCTATATACCCTTACTTATATATGTAGAAGTGGGCAAATGCATTGGCATGGCAATCAAAAACTCATCTTAAAATCGTCTGGATAATTTAGAATCTGGTTGTCCACCATTGTTCAAGCAGATAACTTTATGACGTTTCACACAAGGTAAGCAATATCTTTGTTCTAGGTTGTGGCTATAGCACAAAAAAGAATGTTTATGTGCAGTCCATTTAGAGTTCAGGAAGAGGATGGGGCAGCAGAACATGCATTCTAATGACGTTGGTAGAGCTGTAATAGTAGGCAGGTAAGGGAAGTTCTACTGCCACCTTACAACTTAACCTCCGTTGTTGGGAAGCATATTTTGGCAAAACCTACTCTACCCTCTATTTCTTTCCCTTCTCTGCTGATGTGCTCTGTGGAATCTGAATTTGATAATTGGGTAAATTTTGTTGGGCATTGAGGGGGTAGAAAGGGGTGAAAAAATTATCTTCTTTAAACAATAGGTTTTTTTCTGACTTCTCTTTCACATTCTTCAGATTTGTTTGGTAAAGGCTTTATTTGAAAAGGACTTCTATTTTACTTTATTTTGATTATAGGTTAGTAGTATTATAGAATATTTGAAGATGCAGAAATGGCAAAAGATCAACAGAATGGTTAGAAAAGCGAAGGAAATCAGCAGCTTTTGTTTCACCCATAAAGATACCTCATTTCAGAAATCAATTATGTTTTGAATACGTCTGTAATCAGTGCTTCTTTAAACTGAAATCCTTAATGAACATGTAAGACTATTGCTACCTTGTGGTTTAACCAATGGGAAGAAATACATGGCAAACAAGCTTCCTTTCCTTGCTCGTGTCTTTAATAACTTGTTAAGAGAAAATTTTGCATTTTGTATTTGTTCGAAATTGATGTTTCCAGTTATTTTGAATGTTGGTTATTTTTAAATAATCTACAAAAGGATTTAACCTGAGGCACTGACATTACATGTTCTCATGAATGTAGCCATCAATATGTATCAGTTTATGATTTTATACAAAAAAAATACATAAAAGAGACCCTTTCAAGGTACCTTTTTTAAAAAAGGTGATATTTATATATAAAATTCCGCTAAAAGTGAAATCTGATGGAATGGTAATGCCCTTAAAGCAACACTAATTAAAAGTGAAATTTTTTTAAAGAAATCGGGTAATCACAAATTCAACATGAAATTCGAAGTGGATCCAAGCTAAAGGGGTCAAGAAGCTGAATAGTTCTATCTACTAAGTCATGTTACTAGATGGGGAAGAAGCTGTCAACATTCAGTTGATAGGAACTCAGCTTAAAAGCTAGGCTTTCTCTTTACGTTCATGTGAATACAAATATTAGTAAAGAAACAAAGTATGAACTTATCAGGTCTTTTAATATCTTTCTTTACTGAAACTATCACTTACTGAA
>NW_007738122.1:35599-38147 GCF_000696425.1 Galeopterus variegatus
CCTTTCCTTGCTCGTGTCTTTAATAACTTGTTAAGAGAAAATTTTGCATTTTGTATTTGTTCCGAATTGATGTTTCCAGTTATTTTGAATGTTGGTACTGTCGGTTATTTTTAAATAATCTAAAAAAGGATTTAACCTGAGGCACTGACATTACATGTTCTCATGAATGTAGCCATCAATATGTATCAGTTTATGATTTTATACAAAAAAATACATAAAAGATACCCTTTCAAGGTACCTTTTTTAAAAAAGGTGATATTTATATATTAAAATTTTGCTAAAAGTGAAATCTGATGGAATGGTAATGCCCTTAAAGCAACACTAATTAAAAGTGAAATTTTTTTAAAGAAATCGGGTAATCACAAATTCAACATGAAATTCGAAGTGGATCCAAGCTATTTTTTTTAAAAATTGGGTAATCACAAATTCAACATGAAATTCGAAGTGGATCCAAGCTAAAGGGGTCAAGGAGCTGAATAGTTCTATCTACTAACTCATGTTACTAGATGGGGAAGAAGCTGTCAACATTCAGTTGATAGGAACTCAGCTTAAAAGCTAGGCTTTCTCTTTACGTTCATGTGAATACAAATATTAGTAAAGAAACAAAGTATGAACTTATCAGGTCTTTTAATATCTTTCTTTACTGAAACTATCACTTACTGAAGAGTCATTAGCATAGTTCCTGATATTCTAATTTTTAAAAATTTTATTTGAGAGGAAGTAATTAAACAAACAAACAATAAAATACTTCAAGTATCAAAATAAAATAAAATCAGCCCTAACTTACTCTTATATGTACTAGTGAAAAATACATTCAAAACAAAAGCCAACACTTATTAAGCTTTTATTTGTTCTAAATATTTTGAAGTAATTAGCTCATGGGATAAATTTCACAACATCTCTGTTATAACCTTCATCTTAAAAATGAGAAATCTGGGCCGGCCCGGTGGCGCACTGCTACAGTGCGCCGCTTGGGAGCGCGGCGGCGCTCCTGCCGAGGGTTCGGATCCCACATACAGACCGGTTCCCGCTCACTGGCTNAAAAAAAATAAGTGAGTAGTACATTTTGATGTCCTTTTTGAAGGAAGGTAGAACAAGTCTTTCTCTATTAAGCTGTAGATAGAGGTGATGGAGATCTCCTAATAATATCTGTGTTTTGTGAATCTTTTATACTCCAGGTCTCTAGTATGCAGGAGAAGTTTAAAAATCCCTATAGGAGCCAGTCTATTATAATAACTATTCTTCCAGTCATATAAATGGCTGCCTTTCACGGCTTCCTCTGTCCTTTCTCTTCCTTTTTCCCTGTTATCNATGCTGTGATGATACAATTTGAGAATTTAATTTTGTTCTAAAGTACAATTATAATGGGGGGACATTTTACAACAAGCTAGCTCTGATGCTAATGTCTTTATATTTGTGAAAGAATTTCGATAAGCATTATCTCATTCTTTCCTTATAACACTCCCGAATAAACACCCTAAATGAAGCTAAGTAATAGTTAAGTGATAGTCTAAGGACTCAAAATTTGTTATTAACTATACATAAAATAGAACCCAGATCCCTAGGTGACCCTCAGCCAGTGATCTCTTGGCCACATTGGTTCATGGGCACTAGAGGGAAGCTGAAAGAATCAATAAAGAATTAAATTGCTATTATGTGCTATGCACTGTTGCTGTTAATAAAGAAATATATTTTCTTCCATGTAATTAGGGTTCTCCAGTATTCATTTCTACTACTCAAATTGACATCAGCCCCAGTTAGTGTACCGTTACTGTATGGATTGACATCAGCCCAAGTTAGTGCACCGTTATTGCATGTAGTGGTTTTAGAGAGTCATGGAGAGCTCTTCTCCACCAAAATATTTCCATCAATGCTTTTCTTCAGGCCCTAAAATTAGACTGTCACTATTTTCAGGGTTGAAGAATTTTAAGTCTTTGAGAGATGTGCATGTCTCCAAGACATTAAAAACACAACCTTTTATTCTTTAAGAGACAGCAAAGACTTTAGTGTACAAAACGAGCGATAGACACCTGATAGATTATAGGAGACTTCAGGAAAATTCAGAAGGAAGCACAGCATAGAAAAGATGAGGGTGGGGGGAGAAGAGGCTCGGAGACAATTTCATGTTCATCACACTTTTAACTAGAATATTGTAGTTTCCAGTCTTACCTCATCTCTGACTATTTATTCTCATTTGCAAAATAGTATCATTTGCTTTTAGAGAATTGTATAATTCACTTTCTCTCTAACTCACAGTAAATACCAGACACTCACAGTAAATACCAGATGTTTTTCTGAGTTACTTCTCTCTTTTGAAATTGTCCAGTATTCCCACAAGCTTCTTGCTTGAAAGTCTTACATTCTCAAACGCTGAGCAATCAAAAGGTCAGCAATTTGTCTGTTAGGCTTCCTCCTCTCATTGGACATATCTGTGCATCCAAGTCTTCACATTAACTGACTGATTGGTCCTATTTGTTATTTATTTAGCACATATTTTGATCCAGAAAATGCCATAGGAGAAAAAATGAATAAATACTATCCTCATGAT
>NW_007738122.1:39417-40335 GCF_000696425.1 Galeopterus variegatus
CATATTGCTAATTACTAATGTAATTTCACAGTCCTACATACTGTTAGGTTTTCACAGACTCACAGGAATCTTAAAGCTCAACAGCTAAACATGTTTTTAGATACTCTTTACCATAGCCACATACTACGCATTGTGATGAGGAAGTTCAGTGTCTTTCCTAAGATTATTTGGTGACAGGTCAAGAATCTGGGGTCTCAGTTACCAGTTCTTTGCCCATTCAATTAAACTAAATTTATAGACAATAGCAGATCTTTAAATTCCTTAACCAGATGAGTTTTCTATGGAAATTTTAGATATGATGGTTTGAAAAGGGTGTTGGATAAGAGGAAGACATATTTAATTAAAACAGTTTTTAAAATCAAACCACATAGAAGACACTTCTGCCCTGATGCCACCAAATATCAGGGAAGGGTATATACGTTAATTTAATCAGTTTCTCCTCTTCTGAGAGACTACCAATAGCTTAAAATACTGTTCTCATTTGGGTTAGTGAATTGCTGAAATGCTGTATTTCAGTAAGAANTGAAAGATTTGTGCTTCCTTTGTGATGCTAATTGCTATTCCTGACATTCCCCTGAACCTTCATGTAATATCTGTCTGTAATTCATTGCCTTACTATTTTACCACTCAAGTATCCTAAGCCAATCTAATCAAATCATTTAAGCCATATTGCTAATTACTAATGTAATCTCACAGTCCTACATACTGTTAGGTTTTCACAGACTCGCAGGAATCTTAAAGCTCAACAGCTAAACATGTTCTTAGATACTCTTTACCATAGCCACATACTACGCATTGTGATGAGGAAGTTCAGTGTCTTTCCTAAGATTATTTGGTGACAGGTCAAGAACCTGGGCTCTCAGTTACCAGTTCTTTGCCCATTCAATTAAACTAAATTTATGGACAATAGTAGATCTT
>NW_007738122.1:41171-41479 GCF_000696425.1 Galeopterus variegatus
AGATGATCTCTGCAAAAATAAAACAGAATACTGATTACAGAGGCCTTGACTCCTACCTGAGCAAGAAACCTGTAGGGTGTATGTAGGGTGTATCGTTGGAGGAAGTTTTAATGTCACCGAACAGAAATAAAAACAAAACTTGGCAATTTAATTTCCTTTACTTGCCAATAGGTAAAAAAGAGAGAAGTCGGTAAGATTTCAGTATGTGTGCAGAGAAATAGTTTGTTCTTGTCAAATAAATTAAGAGATATAAAATGCTCAGTGCTTGTTAAGAAAAAAAAAAGATTACATGTGTCATCCACAAAGTG
>NW_007738122.1:43293-44208 GCF_000696425.1 Galeopterus variegatus
TCCTTGTGGAATGTATGAGATTGTGAGGGGAGATGGCATGTGGCATGGCCAGATGACATCAGCAAAGAGTGTTGTGTTTTTTTCAAAGCATTTGTAGTCTGCTAGTGGCGCTAGGAGAGAGGAAAATTCTGGTCTAACTTCTCTTACAGCCTGGTATTTAGACATCCTTTGTGTGAAGATTACATGGGAAGTTAATAGATATTCTGCAAAGAGACCTAAAGTATTGAGGAGTCTTTTAGCAAAGAATGTGAGCAACGGTAGGCCTAGCATGATAGGTTCAGGAGAAGCTAGCAGCAATAGAGTGAAGTATCATAGGGCTCTCAAGGACAATTCAAATATGACTGGAAATAGACAAGAGAAGCTTGCAATGTTCTGAAATAAAAAATTTTACATACATAGTTGCTTTAATTGCTGTAGAAGCTATAAGATCCTGACCAAACGAGAATGGTAATTGTGATTAGATTTCAACCTGAAGCATCAGTTTCCTATCTTCTCTGCCTATTTCCTACCCAGCTGAGGTCTTGCATTTTCTTCCTTGAAATCTTTCTGAAGCCTTAGCCTGCCTCATTCTCCCCATTCTCAGAACTTCTGCAATCTGATCTGTGTGTCTTGTCTTACACTGTTCTCTAATAATTAGGGGCCTCGAAATGTCATCTTCAGAGTTGCATTTTTTTTTGACATAATGCTTAAACAGCTGTTAAATACATTGTAGCTATTCAGTAAAGACCTGCCTAATCAAGTGTTTAAATAGTATGAGAATATCCAGTTAATGATTGAGGGGGAAGTTGTAGGGTATGTGAGGGACTTTTAACTTGTTTCTTTTTCTGAGGGCATCTAGTCTCATGCTTAAAATGTCGTCCAAAGTGCATTGAATTCTTCTTTATTAATCCAGAAAATTGCATTTTTATTATATTT
>NW_007738122.1:44818-45851 GCF_000696425.1 Galeopterus variegatus
ATAAATTTTAGTGAGATTAAATATACAGATATACAAATATATAATTACAAATTTATGAAAATTAAATTCTATTACATATTCTCTATATAAGATATATGTATATACACTTATATATTAACTTCCACCATATATATTAACTTGGTTTATCTGGACATTCAGAATTCCAGCATGATTTTTTTTTCTAATCATTTTATGCTGGTGTTAGTTCTTCACTTTAAGGATTTAAAAAATGCTGAGAGTTTGCAAATTATATTGCTGCTGTGAATATTATTAGCTGTGGGTATCACTGAAAGGAAACTAGTTAATTAACTTGTGGATAAATTGATAGGTCCACAGAGTATTTTCCCTCCTAACTATTTTGGGATCTGTCCTTGTCCTTCACTGTTCTTGAAACTCAGTCTTGATTTTTAAAATACTGTCTTAACACATTTTAAGTTTAACACATTTTAATCTGCCTTTTAGATGTATGAGTCAATAAAATATTTAATTATTTGAATTAGTTGATTATAATTTTTTTAAAATTTCATATCAAATATCCAGTTTTGAAATTTGTCTGTCCTTAATATTCATAGACATTTCAGTTCAGTGTAAGTTTTATGCGTAGCTGAAGTTTGAATGGGTAATTTGTCAGTCAGACATTTCTACTTACTAGAATGCAGGTCTATACACCAAAGCGTGCCCTTATGTTTCCCTTTCCTGCCTAGTGGCACCTCATTCAAGCATACTGCCCCAAATTGTCTAGCTCATTTCTTCACGATTTCTGTATTACTACTTTAACACGTACACAAAAATTCTTTGACATTTTTCTAATAAAGAAGGCATCTGTATACGCTCCCTTTAAGCATGGGTTGGTTTGTGACTACTTCAACCAATAGCATATGGCAGAAGAGATTCTGCACATCTTCAGAGGTTAGGCTGTAAAAGACGATGAAGGTTCCAGTACTGTCTGTGGGAACACTTGGCTGTTGGTGTACTTGCTGTTGAAACCCTTGATTCTTTCATGTAAGAAATATGAGTAAAAATAAAACGTATT
>NW_007738122.1:46099-46897 GCF_000696425.1 Galeopterus variegatus
TAGAATGCAGGTCTATACACCAAAGCGTGCCCTTATGTTTCCCTTTCCTGCCTAGTGACACCTCATTCAAGCATACTGCCCCAAATAGTCTAGACCATTTCTTCACGATTTCTGTATTACTACTTTAAAATGTAGCCAAAAATTCTTTGACATTTTTCTAATAAAGAAGGCATCTGTATACTCTCCCTTTAAGCATGGGTTGGTTTGTGACTACTGCAACCNATTTCTTCACGATTTCTGTATTACTACTTTAAAACGTAGCCAAAAGTTCTTTGACATTTTTCTAATAAAGAAGGCGTCTGTATACTCTCCCTTTAAGCATGGGTTGGTTTGTGACTACTTCAACCAATAGCATATGGCAGAAGAGATCTCGCACATCTTCAGAGGTTAGGCTGTAAAAGACAATGTAGTTTCCAGTACTGTCTGTGGGAACACTTGGCTGTTGGTGCACTTGCTGTTGAAACGCTTGATTCTTTCACGTTGGTGCACTTGCTGTTGAAACCCTTGATTCTTTCATGTAAGAAATATGAGTAAAAATAAAACGTATTTATTTTTTATTTCGTAAAATTCTAATGATATTTTAATAAAAACAGTATTCTAGTCATCCTTGCCAAGACACCAGATTTTTTAGTAAAGCTGACTCAGACACTCGGCCAATTGAATAATGCACCTGACCTCTATGGATGCCATACGGATAGAATTATCCAGCCCAGCTTTTTTTGAATTACTGATGTACAAAATGATGCAATATAATAAAATCATTTTTGTTTTAATCCACTAAGTTTTGGGGGTAGTTTG
>NW_007738123.1:0-740 GCF_000696425.1 Galeopterus variegatus
CTTTAAACCTTGGTTTTCTCATTTGAGCATCACATATCAATTGCACAACGGTATTGATATTCAACACTGTACCCCACAGATATGTAAAATCAATTATGTTTCAACAAAAATCCCCCCAACAAAACAAGCAAAACACCAAAAACCTTGGTGTTCTCATGTGGAAAATGAGAATAATAATAGTATGCCTTTACAAGGTTATTGTGAGATGATGAGCTTAAATACGTCAAGTGCTTATCATGGTGCCTGATCCAATAGATATTCAATGAGTGATAGCTATTATCTTTAGAGGATATCAAAGAAAACCCCTGGTAAATATGGCATGGGCTTTTAAAAGGATTTTTTTTTCAAGATTGTAAAAAGAGAAGGGGTTAAATATAAACACAAAAAACCTCCAAATATTTGTGGGATGCATCTCAGTGAGTTTTCAAGCTTGTCTGATGTCTTCTGATTTTACAGTCTAGAGAGCATTGTTAATGATTACACAGCTATTTTACCCAGTATTTTTGTTTTCCTTCTGTAGTGGTGCTTTAAAATTAAAGCTAACCTCATTAATAAAGGCTACTTGCTTTTTAATACATTTTCCTATAATTTTATTTCTGTAATTCTCACTGTCCTTTAAAAATAAATAAAATAAATAATTATAAATTGTTAAAAGTGGATGGAAAATTGAATAATGGGGGGCCATTAAATTCCCCATCATTGATTATATTAAACTAAAAAGCTTCTGCACAGCAAAAGAA
>NW_007738123.1:1093-1481 GCF_000696425.1 Galeopterus variegatus
AGCAGTGGAGCCATTATGGAAAATAGTATGGAGTTTCCTCAAAGAACTACAGCTAGCACTGCCATACGATCCAGCAATCCCACTGCTGGGTGTATACCCAAAGGAGTGGAAATCATTTCGAAGGGATACCTTCACTCATGTTTATTGCAGCTCTATTTACAATAGTTAAGAGTTGGAACCAACCTAAATGTCCATCAGTAGATGACTGGGTAAGGAAAATGTGGTATATATACATAATGGAATACTACTCTGCCATAAGAAAGAATGAGATTCTGCCATTTGCAGCAACATGGATGATCTTAGAGAAAATTATGTTAGGTGGAATAAGCCAGACATTGAAAGAGAAATGTTGCATTTACTCACTCATAAGTGGGAGCTAAAAAAAAAA
>NW_007738123.1:1912-5500 GCF_000696425.1 Galeopterus variegatus
GCCAGACATTGAAAGAGAAATGTTGCATTTACTCACTCATAAGTGGGAGCTAAAAAAAAAAGAAACAAACAAACAAAAAAGAAAGATACAGCAATCACAATAATTCATTGAACTGTCAAGAAGGAGAAAAGGGAACTGAGGCAACCAGAGGTGGGAGATGGGGAGGAGTAAGGGGTGTTAGGAGAAATTGGTAAAGAGCCACAAAAAATGATAAATGTAGTAATTACCCTGATTTGAGGCTCACATATTGCACAGGTATTAATATTCAAAAGTGTACCCCACAGATATGTGCAATCAATTATATCTCAATAAAAAATAAATAAATGCTCTAATGAAGATAAGAGCAGAATGCTTTGGGAGCAATCAACAATG
This sequence comes from Galeopterus variegatus, assembly GCF_000696425.1. Taxonomy (NCBI): domain Eukaryota; kingdom Metazoa; phylum Chordata; class Mammalia; order Dermoptera; family Cynocephalidae; genus Galeopterus; species Galeopterus variegatus. The sequence continues at coordinate 2,285 of NW_007738123.1, forward strand.
CTATTGCCCTGATCCCAATTAAGTTTTCTGAAATATTAGCAGCAGGCTGTCATGTAAACAAATTCCCCATACTTTATGTTACCATTATCTATATAGTAAGAAAAACAAAACAAGAGTATATAATTAATAAGAATGACAAATATACCTCATGAATGCATAGGCCTAGGACTGTCTGACTTCAAGATCAAGACTGTTTTTTGTTCTTGCTCCCCAACTCCCTACCACCCTCCTAATCCACCCCCCAAAAAGTCAAGGTGAAGTCCATTGAGAAGCTTTTTTTCCTGAACAGAAATTCTGCTTCAGTGGTTAGTGTTAAACATGTCTCCCCTTTTGAAGGTGACTGCTCTGTGATTAAGAGCCCAAGGGTACATCAGGCTAATTATGTTGTTGGTTTTAGTCCAAAAAAATGACTTATTTTTGCAAGCTATTAGTAAGTTTATTGGATTGCTAAATCGAGTGTATTAAAACAAACTGTGAATTTTTTTCGTAGCTTTGCCAAAGCATTGGGGTTATAGAATAAGGTGCTTAAGGTCATTAAAGGTTAAAAATTCATAGGCTTGATGCTTATTAAGCAAAGCTAATTTGGTTTAAAAGTAGCAAAGCATTTGCTTCACACTTGGAACTCTTAGCAAATTAACTCTCATTCTGTGTGAAAGGACAGCCTGGGTTTGAAAGAAATTCAGGACTTGAAATATGGGTAAGAAGATAGGGATTGTAAGAAAATAGTTTTTTGTCCTCATGTCTTAGTAAAGAGTAAGTTCTTATTTCATAAACCCTACCCTTTAAAAGTCAGTTATCTTTAGCATTATCTGTCACGGGAAACATTTTCTTCTTGTTTCTCATGGGTTTACCCTGACTTAAATACTTTCTGAAAGTCATCAGCTCTAATGAGAGAACAACCGCAGAATCTGAATAGTACATATTTTTGAATTGTGAATGTGCCCTCTCCCTCACTTTGAAGACCTGCCACTCCCCTTACTTATTCAAATTCTATGCATACCTGAAGACCCTCCCCAGTTCCCTAGGTCTCTATGCCATTTTTCATGACTATACCAAATTCCAAGCAATTCCTGCTATGGGCTGAATTGTGCCCCCCTTAAATTTGTATGTTGAAGCTCAAACCTTTAATGTGGTGGTATTTGGAGATGGGGACTTTGAGAAGTAATCAGGTAATGTGGGTAGGGATCATGTGATGGGATTAATGCCCTTATAAGAAGTGTCACCAGACAGCTTGCTCACTCTCTCTTTCTGTCATGAGAGGACACAATGAGAAAGAAGCCATCTGCAAGCCAGAAAGAGAGCCCTCACCAGGAATTGAATCGGCTGGCACCTTGATCTTATCCTCCATACTTGTGAGAGATAAAGGTCTGTTGCTTAAGCCACCCAATCTATGGTAGTTTGTTATAGCAGCCCTAGCAGATTAATATAATTCTCAAAGTAATACCAATTAAGGATTTGATTCTATACTATCCCATGATGTGTGTTTATTCTCTCATGAGTGAAATGTATCCTTTCAACAGAATTTCAAACTCCTCAAAGGCAGAAACAGTAATACCCCCAGAAGGCTAAACTAGGTTCTCATTAAAAGATCAGGTATTCTTGTAACTGTCCAAAGATCCACTCTCTTTTCTGGACTTCCCTTTTGCCCCTGGGGCACCTTATAAGGTGGTGGTTGGATTAAGGGTATGACCTGGACCTAGGGATCATTCGACAAATTCAAGACTTTAGCCTCATTAGTGTCTCATACTAATTAAGTGAGCTAACAAGCTCCAGATTTAAGATACCAAAGACAGAGTCAATGGCAAAACAGCAATGAGGAAGGTATAATTGCTGTTTCATTATATAGTTGGGAGGTGGGGGGATGCTGAAAGGGAGCAGGGAGCAGAGGGATAAGCGAGCTTACTGTGAGTGGAATTTATGTGTGCCTTGTTACCGGCAGCATAACCTGCCAAGAATTATTTGTTTGGGGCCTGAAGGAGCTCCCGAGAGAGAACCTTGTCTAAAGGAAGAATGGCCTGATGATGAAGAAAGCCTTCATTGTTGGAGGTGAGTGGTGATTCTATATACAGAGTAAAGTCTATTACTTAGCTTTGTCTCTTGAGCCAATCTGTGTAAGAGTCATTATAAGGTCAGTGTAGCAAAGGGGTGTGGAACAGAAAAAACTCTGCAAGGATTTTGTGCATAGGCGCATTCTTTGGGTGTCCCTATAACAGAACATGATCCAAGGGAGACAGGAATTCTTCCATTCATTCATCACCATGATAACTCACCGTTTGACATTTTGAGACTCTAGGGCTTCCACAGTAGTAGGAAACTGGTAGGTGGTAGTTTCTAGTGGACATTCAGCTGGAAACAGCATCATCTAAAGGGTCTAGAGAAGAATGAGGGATTTCAGAATTTCTGTTCATAGTTACCTTGTGAAATATATCTGTAATTACTACCTTTAACAAGACCTTTTTGTGCTTTTATTGGATCACTCAGGATAGCTGTAAAATCCAAACACATTATCATTCACTAGTTTCTCAAATTACCATATAAACAAGACTTAAATTTTAGACAAACAATGGAAGAGAGTTAGCAAGAGAAATGTAAATAGAATGTGGATATTAAATAGTTTTTTTTTTTTGTTCTTAACTTCTTCCCCATTTGTTTTACCCTAACTTTGTGACTTTACAGATACTTATGGAGAGACAGGTAATGCAGTCCCTTCTCTCAGGAATGTATGTTCAGCAGTCAAGATGAAGCATTGAGTTTTCCTGGAGCTTCCTGAGCAAGCTCTAAGAGAAGTGGGAATCTTAAAATACCATGAGCTGGTACAGCTACGTGAGCCACGTGGTGTAAATATGGCCCTCATGGAGTTAGACTCTTAAGAAGCAGAATAGTTGTTTCCCTGTGGGAAGCTGCCTCTGATGGAGGGCAGGGGTTTCTTTTGTTGTAAACAGCAAGAGAAATGAAAATAAAGAGAGCTGATAATGAAATGTCTGAAAGAGAATTAAACATTGTTAATGAATAGGGACTTATCCATTGTGAGCCTGAAAATGGAAAAAAAAAAAAAGTCAAATGGGAAAAGAATTCAGAAATAAAAAAAAGACTTTGCATGTGAGTTAAAGAGCAAGGAGACTTGTGCTTTCTCAGAGTATGATATTTTCTCCCCCTCTTTCAAAAGAAAAGCCAGACTTGAGACTTGGTGTTATGGAGATGATCGTGCAATGGGGC
>NW_007738123.1:6054-6794 GCF_000696425.1 Galeopterus variegatus
GAAGGGATTCACAGCCAGAACTGGGATTCCTCGGGCACATGTCAGTGATTTCTAGTGACTCACAGGGGAAGCTTTACGTAAGTGAGCACATGAGTGGTGGTGGCTGGGGGAGGAGAGTGATACTCTGGTCCTGGGTGTCACAGCCTTTATTGCTGAAACTGAAAGATTGAGTTAAGAGGGGCGAGGGGAACTTCAAGTGTTGGTTTGTAATGGTCAATAGGTGGTTTTTCTAATATTCAATTAGGAGGAGGGGTTGAGGTATTTCTTCAGCCAAATACTCCACAGACGACTTCTCCTGCCCTCCCTTACACTCCTTCCCACAAGCCCTTCTTACATATTTTCTGAGGGTCTCTAAGAAAAAGGGCAGGGCTAGGGTTGGAGACTGAGATCTAAGGAAGAGTTGCCCTGTGGTGGCAGAGTTTGATGCCTTTCTTATAAAAGTCACACTTGATAACAGTGCAGGCTTCAGTACACTACCTCCAAGATGGTTCATGACATCTAGGAAACACAGTACCTCATCTGATGCTGTGGCGTCAAACTCCCCACAGTCCATTTGTAAGTATGCTTGACACAGCACATGTGCTGTGCTCTCTGGACAACTATGGGCAAGTGGAATTGTATTTTATAGTTTTCTAATGAGTCTCACTGTCAGAAAGACTATGATCATTCTTTAAATCTGGATATTGTTAGCTTTAGCTAAAATAAAAAACACAATGGGTATGGAAAGAACTATATTTATA
>NW_007738123.1:7077-11192 GCF_000696425.1 Galeopterus variegatus
AGATTTTGATTGTAACTGAGTTGCTTCTATAGATCAACTTGTAATTTGGGAAGAATTAATAATTATATTGTTTCTTGAAATCCATGAACTTGGAATATCACTATATTTAGGGGCTAAAGGTTTTTCTAAGCAATAATTTATAGTTTTTTATTATTAGCATATTCATTATTACAAATCGTGATTTTTCTTTATGCCCTTTACCTGACCTATCAGAGACCTATATATATATATTTTTTTTGTCTTTTTGTCTTTTTCCGTGTCCGGCAACGGATCGCAACCCTCAGTGTTGCCCCCGTACCGGACCGGGGACCGGCAACGGGATTGCAACCCTCGGTGTTGCTCCCGCGCCTCGCTCAGCCAGTGAGCGGGAACCGGTCTGTATGTGGGATCCGAACCCTCGGGCGGGAGCGCCGCCGCGCTTCTCAAGCGGCGCACTATCTAGTGCGCCACCGGGCCGGCCCAGAGACCTATATTTTTAAAAATCATTCCTCACTAAAAGAAATTAAGTTTCTTTAGATTGGTTTATTTCAGGTTTGGGAATAGAAAATGAGCCTGAAATATCTTATTGAGACAGAAAGTAAGGAAGTATTCAAAGATGAAGGAAGATCATGTCAAATGGATGAAGAGTCAACTTGTAGGGGTGTCTACTGGCCAAATTTAGAATAATTTGAACAACCAAAATAATATAAAGATGATGATGTTAAAAGTGCTGAATTGAGATAAGACATATGTATATGTCTATATATGTATATATGTGTGTGTGTGTGTATATATATATATAGGCTTTCATTGTACTATTCTTCCAAGTTTGTTGTGGGCATGAACAATTTTAATAATAATGTTGTCTGTAGCACTAATGTTGGCATATCGTTCTGCACATCTTATCTTTCAAGTCTTATGCTTTTTAAATTTTTATTTATTATTTTTGGTATTCTTAGAGTACCACTGCAGTTCCCATTTCACAACATTTGAAGCACAAAGAAAATGTGGCAGCAGACAATGGGAATAATCTGTTATGACAGAAGCTGTTCATTTATGGGAAAAGAAATTGTAGAATTGTGGAAGTAGAAATTTTCTAAGGAATTTGACATTCAAAAATGAGAGAAACCATATGTTTTTAAGATCTTTCTGATTTCACTTTAAAATCCACAGTGTAGGTTTTTCTTGTCATCTCAGGATAGAAATATATTGTGCTCTACTTACTAAGAGAAAAAATTTTGTACAAAGAAAATTGGCCCCAAATGGGATTAATGCTGATGAGTTATTACTCCAAAACAATACTAATCATAATCCTTAAAGCTTAATTTTGTAATTCTGCAGAAATTTCAAAGAACATAACTAATTTTATCTAAAGACAAATTTGGCAGGATTTTGGCAGTGCTATATGGCAATTTATCTACCAAAAGGCCATTAATGGGCCATGTAACATGTCATCCAGCCAATTGGTTTTTCCTGTGTTGGTCTCTTGGTGAACGTATAGTGCAAAGGATGGTTCTAGGTTAGGCACATGACTCAAACCAGTAGATTAGGTTTGGGCCTGGGATTTTCACTAAAAAAAAAATGAGAAAGCAGTGTTTTTAGTAATCGTAATAACCAGACTCTGCTTCAGGAATAAATAATCCCTGGCAGCTTACTTTCTTGTTCACACCATGTCCAATTCAGATTGGTCAGCTTTCCACTATGTTGTAGATCCTCCATCTGAATCATGGGGCCTCTAACAGGATGCAGACCTTTTTCTTTTTTTATGAACACCCTTCAAACAAGATGATTTATTGAGCCATTTTGCAGAATTTTGTCAGTTACCAACACCCCTGTTGGCTGCAGCATATTTTTTTTGGCAGCTTCAGGCTGTTCTGTCTTATTGCAGCAAACTCAGAGCCCTGATATTTTCATACAGATTAGTCTCATCACCTCAACTAGATTGCACATTCTTTGAAAATAGATTCTTGTATCCCCGTAATCATAAGCACAGTTTAGGGGATATAACAGTTTGTCAGATAAGATTTCTTGATTTTTTTTATTCATCAGGTCTTAGAGTTTTCCAACATTTCAGCTCTTTTCACTTTCTGTACACAGACATTTCACACAAAAGCAACAACAAAACACCTGAGTTGTGTCTATAAATCTTATTTTTTCATCTTTGAAACTAGCTGGTAAAGGAGCAAGGGGCTAAATTGTAGTTTTATGTCATGGACCTTCTCTGATCCCTATAATTCATTTCCCTAGGTTTGGAGCAGAACTGAACATTGCTAAGTAATGGATGCTTCCCATGCTGCTGGTTCACGTTATCACTGGCAACACAAGCTGTGTTGAGTATTTTATACTATACTGCATCTCCACTCACCACTCCGCCACCACCTTTGCATATTGAGTGCTGGCATGCCTGCCCGGCTGTCCAAGACTGTTTTATAGCTCTAGGGCTCTCTTTTCTGAGGTCTAAGGCTTTTGGAAAACAGTGTAACTGCTTCCTGGGACCTTGTCTGCTAAGTGAAGAGTATTAGTAAGCAAGTAAATAGCAATGAGCTATCAAGTAAAAACTGATTTTGGTCTTCTTGGCATGCCTCCTAGAACCATCTTTCAACAAGGAATTTCTAATCTACATTAAATTTGCATCTTATAATAAATGAAAATGGAGACCTATGGATCAATATAAATTAGGGAAGAATTGACTAAAAATAATGTTTACTCTCTAACCTGAAATGTGCTCTCAGGTTCATTCAGTCTAATTGTATTGATATGTTCCTCATCTTCAAGGAGTTTTATCATTAGACAACTTGTCAGCAAGAAAAAGGGTCAGAGGGCAATATTTCTCCTACTGAGTCATCAGGTACCCCACTGGAGGCCTTTGTCTTGAAGTCTGGGCAAAAAGGAACCTAGTTCTGAGAAGCTGTTATGTGGAGCTGGGGGTCTGTTTTGCCTGACACAAATGAAGGCCCAAAGAGGGGACCAAGAAAGTGGTCAGACGAAGCAGTCTTGCCTTTCCAAAGAAAATGCATGACCAGCAGCCTGGGAGGTGGGGCTAATGAGAAGCAGGGGTTCTTTGCAAGGCCATGATCTCTTGGTAAGAGGAAAATTTGTCTGCCAAAAAGGGTTTGAGTAACACTTCTGTTCAAGATCAGCCTAGATTTTATATCATCCTTTTTCACTCAAATAAAAAATGATTTGACCTAGGTAAGACACATGAAATCACATCTTTAAGTTTGTGCAGCTTCCCAAGTCCTTTCTCCTTATCGGAGCCCAGCGTTTCTGTTCTGCAGTCAGTTCCTTGCTGTCCTTAATCATAGTCCTATTGCTGCAGGACTGTTGCTGCCAGGAATATCCCTGTCACCACTGTTTCTTGGCAGGTCTTCCTGGGAGCTGGTGGTGTTCCCATTAATTTCAGGATGCAGATACATGACGCAATCCATTAGTCTCAGAGTCACTGTCTTAGAGTTTTGGACTGGTACTGTTTAAATTCAGTGCTTCCCAAGTTAAGGTCAGGAGGAACACAGGCATGAGGGTCAGGCAATGATGAGGCGCAAAAGTAAGAAAAGGAAAAAGAGGAGGACTCCCCCTAAAGTTGAAAAAAATTGAGTATTTTAAGACTGTAAAGAAGTATCAAGAAATCCAGACTTATCATGCTGTTTAATCCAAAGAACAATTCTGGCTCAGAAAAGGAAGTTGATAATGATGATAATTAACATTTACTGAGTGGCTATTATAGTCGAGGTATAATTGTAAGTGTTTTTGCCTATGTTACCTAATTTGCTCCTCATAACAAACTTGTAAGTATATATTATTAACCTGTCTGTTTTACATACGAGGAAACTGAGGCTCAGGAATGAGAAGTAGCTTGCCAGGGGCCACACAGCTAATGAGCATAGAGCTGAGATTTGTACTGAGTTCTAATTGACACTGTGATATGTGTTTTGGTTTTTTTCTCAGTTGTTTTAAACATTGTAGTGGATACTACAGATACTCTGCCCAGATCCCCTCTGATCAACTGTACAAGTTCTGGATGCATAGGAACTAACTTCTGTGAGTTTCTCCTAAGAACTCACACCTGCAACTTTCCTTAGAGGACCACCCTTGGGCTACGAGCCTCTTAGACCAGCACAGGGAGTGCTTAGTAATGT
>NW_007738123.1:11373-13465 GCF_000696425.1 Galeopterus variegatus
TGGCTCAGAAAAGGAAGTTGATAATGATGATAATTAACATTTACTGAGTGGCTATTATAGTTGAGGTATAATTGTAAGTGTTTTTGCCTATGTTATCTAATTTGCTCCTCATAACAAACTTATAAAGTATATATTATTAACCTGTCTGTTTTACATATGAGGAAACTGAGGCTTAGGAATGAGAAGTAGCTTGCCAGGGGTCACACAGCTAATGAGCACAGAGCTGAGATTTGTACTGAGTTCTAATTGACACTGTGATATGTGTTTTGTTTTTTTTCTCAGTTGTTTTAAACATTGTAGTGGATACTACAAATACTCTGCCCAGATCCCCTCTGATCAACTGTACAAGTTCTGGATGCATAGGAACTAACTTCTGTGAATTTTTCCTAAGAACTCACACCTGCAACTTTCTTTAGAGGACCACCCTTGGGCTACGAGCCTCTTAGACCAGCACAGGGAGTGCTTAGTAATGTACAGCCCCCTGCATGTGGCCGCAAATGACTGACTGGTGTAGCGGCTCTTAAACTGTGACAAATGACAGTGGAGCTGATCTCCAGAGCTCCCTATGGAATCGAGCTGAGTCTGTGATTTTGCCACAAATTGTACCCTCACTTGGTCTCTTCCTGCTCCTTTACCTGCAACTTCTATTCCCTTACCAATTTCTCCTGGTAACACTTATTAATAAATCACTGTTGTATTAATCCTTGTCTTGGTATCTGCTTCTGGGGAATCTGAATTAAGACAAATATGTTTGGTCTCACTCCAAATGTGACCTCAGAAAAGAAACAGCTTTAAAAATGGGGATTATGTAATAATCATTGTCAACATCTAAGAAGAAACCTTAGAAATTGTCTCAGTACTTTGGATTGACACCTCAGTTGCCCTTGACTCTCATTCATTCATTCATTCATCTGATTATTTATCTTTCTATCTATTTACTAAGTGCCTACATCATTCATCATTCTAGATTCTCACAAATGCCCTTCATGTAGAGAGGAGAAGAACAACCTCTGTATCTGCTAACAATATTCCTGATGAAACAATGGAAAATAGGTAAAGAAGATTTCATTAAATGAAGTTTAAGCCCCTGTGCAACCATTTTATTAGGATCAATTTAATTTTTCCCAGGATCTGGGATTATGAGATGGAGCACTTTTTCCGTGACCAAATTGGTGTATGAGGTGACGGGTTTCAGGGTGAAAACTGCGATTTGCTAATGTTTGACTGAATGTGTCACATGTAATGGTTCTTGAACCACGCACTGGCCTCTGTAATTCTTGGAGGATTATTATCAAGGGGAGTTAAGGTCAAAGAAGCCAAATACCCCATCATTACAAATGCTGATACAAAGAAGATCAAATGTTGGAGCAAGATTTCATCTGGGTTAGAAGTGCCCTCATGCCTCTGTACATGAGGCCAAAATTAGAACTCATGGAGGGAAGTGGATGAGCCCAGGATTTTGACCTTAGGTCTCCTCAAGATCCTCGTAGCAGTGTCTTGATTTGATTGCCCATGGACATTGTTTCTACCCAGTTATTTGCTTTTATTCCCCCCATCTGTCTCACTTCTCCAGTTTCTTCATATACAAGAATTTGTATTATCTGCAGGTTCTGGCATCTGTAATAATCTCTCTAATGCACCAACCCTAGTTGTTTTCCAAGCTCATGAATGTAGAATTCATTTCAGGTGTAATATGCTGTTCTTCTTTCCTAATTATATTCTCCACTTTCTAATCCAAAATATGAACATATGCAATGTTTCACCAGGAATATGAAACAAGATTCCAAAACAAGTACATTATCATGTTGACTTAAATATAGTATCACACATGGTGTTGGTATTTTTTTTTTAAAGCAATCAATGTGAAAAAGAGACTCAAATTTTATGAGCAACTGTGTAAGACAGTAATTGTGTTAAAGTTCATAGAAATGAATTCTAATAGATTCCATTTAGAAATCCTACACAAAATATCTGGCATTAATCCTGGTACATGCAGCAGAATAAAAGAGTAAAAGAACCTCCAGCTCAGAAGACTCACAAATCAGATCCCCTGGACTAAAACAGTCAAACAAATTTGCTTTTTTTTTTTTTT
>NW_007738123.1:14522-17017 GCF_000696425.1 Galeopterus variegatus
AGTTTGAAACATTTTTGTCCCCTCTAAAAGAAATCCTGTATCCATCAGCAATCAATCCCCCATTCTCTCCGACAACAGCCCCCTAAGCTTTAAGCAACCATTAATCTAATTTATTCTCTATGCCTATTCATATTTAATATAAATGGAATCACAGAATGTCTCTTGTGACTAGTTTCTTTTACTTCTTTCACTTGCATAATGTTTTTAAGGCTCATCTGTGTTGTAGCATATATCAATACTTTATTCCTTTTTATTGACACATAATATTCATTTGGATATACCACATTTTGTTTCATTAATCAGTTGATGGATATTTGGTTTTTTCCATTTTTTTTTGATATTATGAATAACACTGCTGTGAACATTCATGTGTAAGTTTCTGTATAGATATGTTGTCGTTTCTTTTGGGTATATACATAGAAATGAAGTCGCTGAGTTATATGGTAACTCTAACTTGAGAACCTGTCAAACTATTTTCCAAAACTGCTGCACTATTTTTCACTTCCACCAATAATGCATGAGGAGTAATTCATGCATACCCTCATCAGCACTTGTTACTGTCTGTCTTTTTTATTACAGTATCCTAGTGAATATAAACTGGTATCTTATTGTGGTTTTGATTTGTATTTCTCTAATGACTAATGATATTGAGTTTCTTTTCATGTGTTTATTAGCCATGTGTATAAATTCTTTGGATAAACATGTCTTCTTAAACTAAAATTAAAATTTAATTTTAATTAAAACTTTTTGCTCATTTGTAATTGGTTTATTTGCCTTTTTCTATTGAGTCATTAAGTGTTTTCTACATATTATGGAAACAAGTTCCTTATCAGATATATGATTTGAAAATATTTTCTCCCATTCTGCAGTTTGTATTTTCACTTTCTTGATGGTCTCATTTGCAGCACAGATATTTAAATTTTGATATAATGCAATGCATCTCTTTTTTTGTTGTTCTTGTACTTTTGGTGTTGTATATAAAAAATTATTGCCCAATGAAGATTTACTTCTATGTTTTCTTCTAAGAGTTTTCTAACTTTAGCTCTTACATTTAGGCTTCTGAACTGTTTTGAATTCATTTTTGAGTATGGTGTGAGGTAGGGGTTCAATGTAATTCTTTTTAATGAGGATATCCAGTTGTGCCAGCACCATTTATTGAAAAGATTGTTCATTCTCCATTGAATTGTTTTAGCACTCTTGTCAAAAATCAATTGACCATAAAAGTATAGGTTTATTTCTGGACTTTTTTGTTCTGTTTCATTGATCTAAATGTCTGTTTTTTACCAGTACTAAACTGCCTTGATTATTTTTATAGTAGGTTTTGAAATTGGGAAGTGTGAGTCCTCCAGCTTTTTTTTTTTTTTTTTTCAAGATTGTTTTGGCTATCTGGAGTTATTTTTATTTCTGGATAAATGTGTTATTAACTTGTTAATTTCTGTAAAAAAGAAAGCTGGAATTTTAATAGGGATTGTTTGAATCTATAGATCAATTTGAGGAGTATTGCCATCTTAACAATATTAAATCTTCCAACCCATAAACATGAAATGTCTTTTCATTTATTTAGTTCTTTAATTTCTTTCAACAATGTTTTGTAGTGTTCAGTGTACCAGTCTTACACTTGTTTTGTTAAATTTGTATGAAAGTATTTTATTCTTTTTAATAGTATTATAAATGGAATTATTTTGTTAATTTCATTTTCAAAATTCTCACTGCTAGTGTATAGTAATACAATTGATTTTTATATATTAATCTTGTATCCTGCAACCTTGCTGGACCTATTAGTTCATTTTATGATTAGCAAGCACTACTAATGATTTTTTAGTTAGTTTCTTAGGATATATGTTATATATAAAATCATATCATATGCAAATAGAAGTAGTTTTATTTCTTCCTTTCTTTACAACCTGGATGTCTTTTGTTTCTTTTATTGCTTAATTTCCCTGGTAAAACCTCCAGTATAATGTTAAATAGAAATAGTAAAAGTGAATATCTTCAAATGGTTCTAATCTTAGGGAGAAAGCATTGAGTCATTCACCATTGAATATAATGTTTACTGTTTTACATAGATGTCCCCTTTTCAGGTCGAGAAAGTTCTCTTTTACTCCTACTTTGTTGAATATTATTAGCATGAAATTTTGTTGGATTTTATAAATTTTTTTTACACGAATTGATATGATCATGTGGTGTTTGTCCTTTATTCTATTAATGTGATATATTACATACATTGATTTTCATATGTTAAACCAACCACACATATATATATATTTGTTTGTTTTGGTGAAGAAATTTTATTTTATTTTTTAATTTTTTATTTTATTTATTTTTTTTCCGATATACAATGTGGTTGATTATTGTTGCCCATTACTGAAACCTCCCTCCCTCCTCCCTCTTCCCCCTCCCACCCAACAATGTCCTTTCTGTTTGCTTGTCGTATCAACTTCAAGGAGTTGTAGTTGTTATGTCTTTTTCCCTGCCCCCCCCCCCGGTTTTTTTTT
>NW_007738123.1:18396-19263 GCF_000696425.1 Galeopterus variegatus
GTTTGAGTTCCTTGTATATTCTGGATATTAATCCTTTGTCGGATGTATATTTTGCAAATATCTTCTCCCATTCTGTTGGCTGTCTTTTAGCTCTGTTAATTGTTTCTTTGGCTGTGCAGAAGCTCTTTAGTTTGATATAGTCCCATTTGTTTATTTTTCCTTTGGTTGCCCATGCTTTGGGGTCGTATTCATGAAGTCTGTGTCCAGAAACCAACCATATATTACTCATGGCACATTTGCTCATGGTGGGTAATCCTTTATATATATGTTGCTGGATTTGGTTTTCTAGTACTTTGTTGAGTTTTTGAATCTATATTGGTATATGTATATATTTTCCTGTGATGGCTTTGTTTGGTGTTGATATCAGGGTAAACAGTCCTCACAGAAAAAGTTGAGAGTGTTTCTTCATCTTCTATATTGTGGAAGGGTTTGCAAGGATTCGTATTAATTTTTCTTTGAATGTTTGGTAGAATTCATCAGTGAGGTGATTCAGGCCTGAAGTTTTCTTTATGAGAAGTTCTTAAATTACTAATTTGATCCCTTTACTTGTTATAGGTAATTTCAGATTCTAATTCGTCTTAAGTCAGATTTAGTAAGCTGTGTCTTTCTAAGAATTTGTCCATTTTATCTAAGTTACATGGTTTGTTGACATATTGTTGTATATACTCTTCCCTTATGGCATTTTTTTATTTCTATAAGTCAGTGGTGTGTACTCTTCATTCCTGATTTGTAATTCGAGTCTTCTCTCTCTTTTTTTTTTCTTGGTCAGTCTAGCTTAGTTTGTCAATTTTGTTGATCTCTTCAATGAACCAATTTTGGCTTTGTTGATTATTGTTTCTCTGTTCTCTATTATGCTTATGTATGATC
>NW_007738123.1:19360-21999 GCF_000696425.1 Galeopterus variegatus
GAACCAATTTTGGCTTTGTTGATTATTGTTTCTCTGTTCTCTATTATGCTTATGTATGATCTGGTCTTCACTGTTTCCTTCCTTTTGCTTTCTGTGGGTTGAATTTTCTCTGAATAAGGAATAGTTAAGATCTCTCTCTCTTTTAACTTGGCTCCTTTTCATTGAGGTCTTCTTCCATTGAATTCTATGGGATAAAGACTGTAAGAAATGTGTTATAATGAATATGAGAATCGAGCATTGACCAATTAATTGAGATATCTACCAATTAATTTAGCCACAGTAGGATTTTATTGTTCAATATATTCTTGTTTATCATTTTTTTTTTTGAGAATCCTATCTAAGATTAATCACTGACTGGGATTGTTAAACTAAAAAATATTTGAGAATAGTGAAGAATAAAAACAAATCCATTTACAGAGATATTTTTCACTGGGGTAAGAAATGAAACTCATGCAATAGGAAAAGTACATGTCTGGTCTTACATCCAGTAGGTTTTTCTTATGTAAGGATATTATAGGTCAGTGACTTTTACACAGCCGACTTTCACTCTTTCAAGGCACTTGCCCCAAATGGGTGTGAAGTTGAAATGGAGAAGTGAGCAGCGATGGGCCCTGAATGTAGATACTACATAATGGAAAGTGATTTTAAATAGACAAACAAATATGCAAATGGCAAATAACAAAAAATTAACAAAATCATTTAAAATATTACCTGAATGTAGATACTACATAATGGAAAGTGATTTTAAATAGACAAACAAATATGCAAATGGAAAATAAAAAATTAACAAAATCATTTAAAATATTAAAAAAAATCCTTCAATCTATGTCAGGATTGGTCCTTTGAGACCATCTAGTTCTCTGTATTCAAATCCTGGCTGTCTATTAGAATCACCTGTGGAACTTGATAAAAATACAGATGCCCACTTTTGTCCTTTTGAATCATAATTCTTGGGATTGGGTAATGAATATTTGCTGCTTAGGAGATTCTGTGGCTCAAGCTAAGTTAAAAATCACAGCACTAGTCCAATAACTTTATGTGACATGCAGCCTCGGCTTCCCCAATCTATACCAGTCTACAGGCTGAGTTGGGTCACAGTCACACATATCACTGTCTCTTATCTCTGCTTCTCCCATTAGATTTCATTTTGCTGACAGTCCACTAAAACATTTTTGGTGTCCTCAAGTAGAGTCTCATGTGTGCTCATGAATGGGCCTGCACAGGTACCATATAATGTTCACTGGGCTCTGCTGTTGCTGGGGTCACTACTGTGGCTTCTTCAGAAGGATCCAATTTTGTCCTAGGGCTCAATCTCTCACTGGGCACTGATGGCCTGGGTCCTCAGGACTTTTCGATGGCCTGTGCTGTGCCATCTGTGAGCTTTCTGCCAGGAGTACTCTTTCTGACCTAGACCTACAAAAATATCTGTTTTTCTCAGCAGCAGACTGAGGCTCTTATAGAAGAAGACATTAAGTACCAGAGAGCTTTTGGGACTGGATGCATTGAGCCAGGCAAGGAGCAGAGTTGTACTCACCGTGGGAGGCTTGGGTACAGTACCCCCACCCCATTCATGGCATGTTGATAGCTTAGGTCCACGAGGAGCTTGCTTTGCCTCCATATCATGGGCTTCTCTGGGCCAGGCTGGTTTAAAACTTTGGATATTGGGATAAAAGATGCAAAAAAAAAAAAAAAAAAAGTCAAATGTTAGGATTATCACAGTTGACAATTATGCATCTCAGAGGAAGAAATTATGCTTCTCTGAGATGTGAACTCTTATTTCAGTCCCAGAGCTGTTGCTCATTTTCCAGATGTCAGGGACAATTCGAGCTAGGAAAAAGAAAGAATTAGGTTTATTCTATGTATGGATAAGGAGCACCCACGGGTTGCAAGAGGAGAGGTTAATGTGGGTTGAATGCTTGAAGGCCTGCCTGTCACTTTGCAGGACAAACCTCTCAGGACATGGCCATGTAGGCAGATAACACATTCACTCACCTTCATTGCTCTCTCTCAAAACTTTCATAAGTTACCCTGGCCAGAGAGCTAGCAGAGAGGTCGTGGGGAGTGAGTAGGGTGCGACATAAAGTTTTGGCTTCATTCTGAGTCAGGGAAGCTGAAGAGACATGAACTGTGTTTTAAAAATTTACTCTGGATGTTGTGTGGACAGCTGGGAGGCCATAGTACTTGTTGTGATGAGAGCTCCCTGCCCCAGGGACCTTTGGAACCCAGGGGTGTTTGTATATCCAGGCTTTTGGGGTGGAGGGTCTAGTAAATTAAGGTAATATTGAAGCCAGCACCCTAGCACCTGTCAGGCACTGGGCTCTAATAGTGTTGGAGTATTAAAAAAATTAGCAGTTGGTGGCTTTGGCTCTTCCCAGTTGATTTAATACCTCATATAAGAGGCAACACCATGACAAAGACAATGATGTTCCACTTCCCATCAGGCAGGGTTTGGAGGAATAGTTGTGTGAGGTGACAGCTATCACCAGTGTCCCCCTGAAGTTGTTTACTGAAGTGATGGTGGTCAGGAAGAAATGGTGGAGGACCACACGACGTTATCCCCCTACTCAGCACCCACATGCCTTCCTCCTTTACTCCCACGGGCTCTGATTTATAAATGTGCCTCCTTTACCAAGGGCTGC
>NW_007738123.1:22694-29358 GCF_000696425.1 Galeopterus variegatus
CCTTCCTCCTTTACTCCCACGGGCTCTGATTTATAAATGTGCCTCCTTTACCAAGGGCTGCGGACAGCACTGATCACAGCTTTCCTTGAATGCATTAATTTCTAAAGGTAGACATAGACACTCATACTGATTTCCTTTTATTTACTATAGGTGGAATGGCATTCCCAGAGGAAAAGGGACAGAGCCCTTTGAGTCACAGATAGTCTCTGGGCCACGTTTAGAGTAATTTAGACAGGGGTTCTTTCAGCGAAAGAGGAGCCACATTTGACTTTTTCTTTGAAAAGTTATCTACTAGCTTAGAGACACCGATATACAAAGGAAGGTGTTCAACAGAAACAGAGGGCTGCATCTTTTGAAGTGAGAAAACCCTGGAGGGAAAGCAAATGATTTAAAAGAGATCTGACATTGAAAATCAGACTGGGGCTGGGAATTTATGGATTTAGGAGAAGAGAGCAATGCATATGTGAGTGGTTTTACATCTTGAACTCTTCAAGATGCACATATACTAAATTTCCAGACCTCTTTTTGGTGTCATGCAAACCCCAAGACTTTTTGTCAGCGTGGACAAAAAAGTGGTCAGAATGTTCTCAGGGAAGAAGCAAAAGAGAGAAAAAGAGGAGGGTGTAAGTGATGCTGGACACATTTGTAGGCACAAGAGGATGATTTTTTCTGTGGAATGCTGATCAGTACATGGAGAAGACTCGAAGTCACAGAAGCACAGAACTAATAATTGTGGAACCTCCTGATGCCTGAAGGCTGGTGAGTTGTGTTTTACGTTGCTGTTCAAGATATAACCTATCCTAGGCTGCATGGACGTGTTTATAAAGGGTGTTATTATTGGAATGGTTCGTGTGGGCTGTTGTGTGGAGAGAGGGGCCTGGCTGATCTCATATCCGAAAGCCTTTTCCAATGATTTTTTAAAATTAGGTATTATGAATATTATGACACAATATTTAAAAAATATGGTATTTACTCAATATTATAATTAATAAATATAGCCCTCTCCAAATGAAATCAGAGCAAGTCTTATGTAGAGACACCATTTTATAGATCCTGTGAGACACACCAACACATAGTTAGGAAATGTTTATATTTTTATAGAAATACTGATCAAAGCCTGCAACAATTATTATAGTCACAACTCCTCCTCATTTCTTTATTCCTCAAACAAATTCCTTATACCTTTCCCTCGATATTATGATTTTTTTTCTCCCTTGGCTATTTGAAAAGACTGTGTAATTTTTCTTCAATGTTGTCAAACAGATCGATCCTCCCGAGCTGGTGACTTCAACGTTTCTTTGTAAGGTGCAGTCTCTATATTTTCTGCATGAGAAGGAAATTTTAAACACGTATTTTTGGAATGGGCTTTTGGCATGGGGATCACTGGGTAATAGAAATAAAGAAATATGAGCCAGAAGGCAAATGCAGGTGTCTACAGGATGGAGGCTCGAGAAGAAGAAGTCCCAGGCATGTCGGGACACTGGTTACGGACTGGAGGGAGAGTCTCAGGTGAATGCGCAGCTCAGAAGGCAAATGCAGGTGTCTACAGGATGGAGGCTCGAGAAGAAGAGGTCCCAGGCATGTCGGGACACTGGTTACGGACTGGAGGGAGAGTCTCAGGTGAATGCGCAGCTGTCAGTCAGCAGGATCCCCTCTGCCTTTGGCTTTGTTTACCTGCAGAGCAAAGGTATTGCTTTGCTCTTACACAGTGACAAGAGGCAGGAATAAGGGGCAGAACAAGAACACAGACATGTGGATTCTCTGTCTGCAGAGCATGTGGTAGGTGCTATGCCCACTGCTAAGCCTTACACAAGACATGTGGTTTCATCTTCACCACAGCCCTAAGAGGTGGGTACTGGTGCCACTTACATTCTACAGATGGTGACACTGGAGCTTAGAGAAGTTAAGTGTATGCCCCAGATGTCACATCTATGGAGTGGTTTCCATATGACTAGAAATCTCGTTCTTATGCTGTGCATCTTTGGGAGTATTATTGTTAGGATCAATTCCTAGAAAGTTGAAGCCAAAGTAGTGCCTCTTGCACACCCAAGTGGAGGCTTTCTGTAGGGAGCAGGGAGCAGGCATTCAAATGACGTTCTTCCTCCTCGAGAGCCCCTGCTTGCCACCAGCTCTGAGTGACCCTACAATGAACTGAGTATCTTCCAAGTGAATCCTGGCTTTGGAACTTAGAGATGTGTATTGCAAAGTAACTGTAAGAGAGCTAGGGATAAAAAAAAAAATCAGCAGTTTTGAAACAGAAAGGGAGAAAAAGCTTCATAAAAAGAACTCTATTAAGGTCATCAAATGTCTCTTGAAAGGTTATAAGGTTGAAAAATTTAGAGCATACCAGAATACTATACTATTACAAATGAGTGCCAGCACATCCATTTTCTTCTTTTGTCATGTTTATGCCCCAGGATTTAATATTTGCTCATTTTTCTTTTAATGGCCTTAAGCAAATGGATAAGCTATCGAGAGCCAGAGTACCTGCAGATTTAATTTTTTTTTTTAAAAGAGAGCGAGATAAAGCTTAAGGTCTGGAAAATTTTTTTTCTCCCCCTGTGAGAGCCAGAGTACCTGAAGATTTAATTTTTTTTTTTTTTTAAAAGAGAGCGAGATAAAGCTTAAGGTCTGGAAAATTTTTTTTCTCCCCCTTTCCATACATACTACATCATCAAAGTCAACTTGGCATGGAGGCATTGATTTACAGTTGAGGACAAGAAAGTCTGAGAGGAAGGTAAATTCAGCCACATGAATCCGCCTTGGAAGAAGAAACGTACACAGGTGGAGAGAGTCCTCTCCAGGGTGCATTTGCATGTCAGGAAGCGTTCTGGAGATGATTTTTTCTAGCACACACTTAACTGAGCTGACAGAGATATCTCCTTCAAATATAATTGTGTGTAAGTCTTTGAGTAGTGGGGGAAGGATTTATGGATCAAAGTTTCTCTTCTTTTCTGAGATTCTCATCGTCAATCACCTCCAACAGTTAGATCAGTGAGTCTCGAAATTCTCTCGGTGATTCTGATGTGGTGGTCTTTGAACTGCATTTTGAGAACATTGAAGTCAAATCATATGATTTTGATCTATTTCTTCCTCCATAATCTCAGAGCTACAGTAAGAATTTAATTTGCCTATCTGACTGAGAAAACTCTAGGCTCGACAGAGTGACTTCTGATCAGTGACTTACAGAGGAGCTACTTTCTTCTATACACAAACTTGTGAAGAGAACTTTGGGACTGTCCATGAGTCTACTGTTGGAGTTTAGAAACTGGGAGAATATATGGTGGAATTCTCTGCAACCTCATAAGTATAGAATAGGTCTTTTTTTTGGCCTGTGAGCTCAACCAAACCAAAGTAGAGAAAAGGTCCTCTGTCCCTGTGTTGAGACACAGGATAAAGGCGTTGTGGGGGAAGCTGGCAGGGGGCTTGGAACCAGTGCTTTCAAAGGCCAAATGTGACACCATATCAAATATTAGTAGCCCCAATAGCTATTTGATGGCTCTTTCATGTATTTCCAGGTACGTTCCAAATTTGAATGCATGTATTTTATATTTAAACATTTCTTCAATAAATTACATTTACTCATCTGACACGTGCTGCATATATGAATATGACCAAAAAAAAAAATGTGGCTGAGTTGCCTTTTTCTACATTAATTGAGGCCTCACTCTATGCCAGGTGCTGTGTTAGGTATGCATATGTGGGTCATGTTATTTATTATTCATAGAAATGCTGGGTGGTTTGCACGATTATTGTCACTATTTTACAGATGAGGAAAGTGAGAATCAGAGAAGTTAGCTCCTTGTCCATGTTCATGCAGCTGCAATTGAGAGGGTTGAGAGCTGGGATCCAGGCTTTTATGTTGGATCCATGGTAGTCTGAGGGTCTAGAGAATCTAGGTCACAGATTCTGTACCAGGAGGTCAGCTCTACCTGGTTCTACAGACAGGAACTGTGATGCTTGGGCCAGGCCAAGTATTGAGCTCTTTGGTTAATTTATTAAGCTTGATTCCTCCCAGCTGAAATACATGGAGGCTTCCCACAAAGACACCCATGTGGCCATGTTTGCCTGATCAGCTAAGTCTGGAAAAGTATATTAAGAATTCATTTCCATCCTTTTTATATCAGAAGCATTCAAGTTACTTTCTATATTAGGAATCCTGACTGCAGCAGGACATGGGAGGGAATATTTTATCACGTTATTCATTAGAGATTGATGTGGGGATGGAAGAAGGGGATGGAAAAAAGAAAATGTAGTATATATACACAATGGAATACTACTCAGCCATGAAAAAGATTGAAATTCTGCCTTTCATAGCAGCACGGATGAGCTTGGAAAAAGTTATGTTAAGTGAAATAGGCCAGGCACAGAAAGAGAAACATGAGTGCATGTTCTCACTCATGTGGGAGCTAAAATAAACAAATAAATAATGAATAAATAATAAGTTGAACTTTTAGAAGGAGAGAGTAGAACTGTGGTTACTAGAGGCAGGACAGGGAAGGGGGGAGATAGAGGTTGGTTAACAGACACAACATTACAGCTAGATAGGAAAAATAAGTTATATTGACGTACAGTCAAGCCAGGCATCTATAATTAACAATAATTTACTGCATGTTGTCAAATGGCTAAAAGATAGGAGATCAAATGTCTACATCACAAAGAAATGATGGTTTTACAGTGATGAATATGCCAATTACCCTTATTTGATCATCACACATTGTATACATGTACTGAAATACAACTCTGTACCCCACAGATATGTATAATCAATACATTTCAATAAAAAGGAGGCTTGCAAAAGATATAAACACAAATATATAAAACACACACACATATGTATTCAATTGTTATTTTGAGTTTAGAGTGGACCCTTTCATCCTCAGGTGAGATTGTTTTGGCTTTGAGAGCTGAACAAGGAAATGTGTAAGCACTGGGTCCGTTTTCTATCCCCCATTATCCCCCCAAGTTTTTTCAAATTGTGTGTATCCATCTCTACAAGCACAGGCATCCTCCACCCTGACACGATAAGCTTTCCTGGGGCTTCAGTTAAACAGAAACACCAGTGCTACCTGCCTAACACCTGTCTGACTCATCCTTCCCTACTTATTCATTAGCTGTGGTGCCACGCTTCTTCCTGGGACAGCCATGTGATTAGAAGGTGCTGCTACATGTGGTATTTCTTTTTCACTGCCTGACTCGTTTCACTTAATATTATTCTTTCAAGGTCCATCCATGTTGTTGCAAATGGCAGTATTTCATTCGTTTTTATAGCTGAGTAGTATTCCATTGTGTACATATACCATATTTTCCGTATCCACTCATCCAATGATGGACATTTGGGCTGATTCCAGCTCTTGGCTATTGTGAAGAGTGCTGCAATGAACATTGGGAAACAAGTATACCTTCGACTTGATGATTTCCATTCCTTTGGATATATTCCCAGCAGTGAAATAGCTGGGTCATATGGTAGATCAATCTGCAACTGTTTGAGGAACCTCCAAACCATTTTCCATAGGGGTTGCACCATTATGCATTCCCACCAACAATGTAAGAGAGTTCCTTTTTCTCCGCAACCACACCAGCATTTATCTTTCAGCGTCTTTTGGATTTTAGCCATCCTAACTGGGGTGAGATGGTATCTCAGTGTGGTTTTGATTTGCATTTCCCGGATGCTGAGTGATGTTGAGCATTTTTTCATATGACTGTTGGCCATTTGCATATCTTCTTTAGAGAAATGCTTACTTAGCTCTTTTGCCCATTTTTTAATTGGGTTGCTTGTTTTTTCCTTGTAAAGTTGTTTGAGTTCCTTATATATTCTGGATATTAGTCCTTTGTCAGATATGTATTTTGCAAATATTTTCTCCCACTCTGTTGGCTGTCTTTTAGCTCTGTTAATTGTTTCTTTTGCTGTGCAGAAACTTTTCAGTTTGATATAGTCCCATTTGTTTATTTTTCCTTTGGTTGCCCATGCTTTTGGGGTCATATTCATGAAGTCTGTGCCCAGCCCTATTTGCTGAAGGGTTTCTCCTATATTTTCTTTAATAAGTTTTATTGTTTCAGGGTGTATATTTAAATCCTTAATCCATTTTGAGTTGATTTTAGTAAATGGTGAGAGATGTGGGTCTAGTTTCAATCTCCTGCAAATGGATAACCAGTTATCCCAGCACCCTTTGCTGAAGAGGGAGTCCCGACCCCAGTGAATAGACTTAATGCCTTTGTCGAAGATCAAATGGCAGTAAGTGCGTGGGTTGATTTCAGGGTGCTCTATTCTATTCCATTGATCAGAGTCTCTGTTATTATACCAATACCATGCTGTTTTGGTTATTATAGCTTTGTAGTATAGTTTAAAGTCAGGTAGAGTAATACCTCCAGCTTTATTTTTTTTGCTCAGCGTTGCTTTGGCTATTCGTGGTCTTTTGTTATTCCAGGTGTTGACTCAAACTCACCATATAAGATGATCTCTGACCTTTTTATAAGAGTTTGCAATAAAAAAATTACACGCAGAGAATATATTGTGGTGTATAAATCATCAAACTGAGTGAACCTTTAACCATTCTGTTTTCTTTCTATCCTATTTGGATTATATTCTACCTTCAGTTTTAGTCTTATGCCTGTACATTTTTTCTTCCCTGCAGGTGTATACATATTGCATGTTGAGATTATT
>NW_007738123.1:29368-38918 GCF_000696425.1 Galeopterus variegatus
TCTTATGCCTGTACATTTTTTCTTCCCTGCAGGTGTATACATATTGCATGTTGAGATTATTTTGTCTTTTCAAAGCATAGTCACATCCTATTTTTATCACTGAATACTCACGAGATCTGAATAAGGAGAATCCATTTTCAGCTGAGGACACTGAAGCACAGAGTCATCAGGTGACTAGTCTAAGTAACTTACGGTCAGAATTACTGACCAGAGTTCTAATTCCAGAGGTATTTTTGACACCTGATTTGAGGTACTGTCTCCTTTAATGCTTGGTCATATTTGTCCACAGTGGATAGAGACCTATGGAAGTCACCTGGAACCTTCTTCCAGGGCATGTAAAACAGGCCAGCTGAAGGAGGGCGTCACCTCTTAGGCTCCTTGGGAAAAGGCCTTACACTCAGGTGGTCACCGGAGATGTTTCTCTGCAAGTGACCACCCTGTTCTCTAACATCTCCAGCCAAATATGAAGCAACTCAGGATTGGGACAGGCTTCTCTGAGGTCCTAGGGCAACTGGATTTCTCTCCACAAGTGTAATCAATCGCTACATCCCCTATGCATGCTGGCCTTGATTTATTTCCACCCCTCTGCTGGGCACAAGGTCATATTTGTAGCCAGTAAGAGACAGAGTTGGTGCTAGTACATGCATCTCTTGATACATCCTGTGGGGTGGAAAGAGCTCTGGAGGGGGGAGCAGACCAGGCTTTGCATTCTGCATGTGGCTTTGTGGCCTCGGATAAGTGGCTTAACCTCTCTGAACTTTGGTTTCTTCATCTGTGAAATGAGGATAATAATACACAAATCACAGGCAATTATTTACTCTAAAGGTATCAGTTATGAAACAGCATTGGGGCTTGTTGATCAGTGTGGGTGTTTGAGGAATGCTGGTTCCCTTCTCTCTCTCTGTCTCCCTGGGGTGCATGGCTGTTCCCGTCCTCAGGTATAGTCTGACAATAACAACCCTTCACTTGCTACAATAGACTTTCTTTTCTGAGATGACCACATTTGTAAAGTAGCGTCCTGCTGCTTAATCTTTGTCTTTAGCAGGCAATTCTATTTTAATTTTAAGGACATCTATAATGCAANTGCTTAATCTTTGTCTTTAGCAGGCAATTCTATTTTAATTTTAAGGACATCTATAATGCAATTAAGAAGTTTTCTAAGATACCTTCCTGGGCACCCAAAGAAACAGTGACATCACGTTCAGCATAGCCTTCGGCGATGACCTTCTCTCCTGCTGTCTCTAGTGGTCCCAGCCTCAGCTCTCAGAAGCCCAGGAGCTGGAAAGAGATTCTGTACCATCTCCTGGGGCTGGCGCTCAACCAGGGTCAAGTCCAGCCTGGACCTCAAAGACCTCCCCAAGGAGGTATCCCTGACACTCAAGGGATCTTCTGGCCCCATCAGTGAAATCCAGGAGGCTGCTGGTGCTGTGTCAAAGGGAACTTCTCATTTGATGAGGGAGATGATGGTCATGATGCCAAAGTCCACAAGGCCACTTGGGAAGCTGAGCCTTCTCTGTGGGAGTGCCTTCCTAAAATCAAAGAAGAGGGTATTAGGTATTAGGTATTTTTTAATTGTATTTCAGAAAGCCCCTATTAGCATAAATGTATTTAAAATGAAAATAGAATTATCTGCTCTTGTCAAGGTTAAACTCTATCTCCCTCGAATCTCTAAAAAATAAGCTTTTTGGCTCTGCTTTTACGATCAGCATAGATTGCATTCTTTTTGTTGGTGTTTGCTTTTTTGAGATTTTTGGAGTCAGAGCAGGTTATTGGTAGAAGTATTTTACGGTTAAGCCTTTTGCTTGCTATCACTCAAAAATTTCAGCAGTACTCACAATAGCCAAGATATGGAATCAACCTAGGAGTCTGTCGACAGATGAATGAATAAAGAAATGTGGTATATATACACAATGGATTACTACTCAGCCATGAAAAATGACATCCTGTTATATGCAGCACTGTGGATGAGCCTGGAAGACATTACGTTCAGTGAAATAAATCAGGTGCAGAAAGATAAATACTGCATGTTTTCACTCATATGTGGGAGCTAAAAAAAAAAAGTTGAACTTTAGAAGCAGAGAGTAGAACTGTGGTTACAAGAGGCTGGGAAGGGGAGAGGGATGAGGGGATGGTGAGAGATTGGTTAATGAAAACAAAATTACAACTAGATAGGAAAAATAAGTTCCAGTGGTGGACAGTAGTGCCAGGTGTCTATAATTAACAATAATTTATTATCTGTTCTCAAATGTCTAGAAGAGAGAAGCTTAAATATTCTTATTACAAAGAAACTCCCCAGATTTGATTACTACACACTGTATACATGTATTGAAATGTAACTTTGTAACCCATAAATATGTACAATCAATGTTTCAATGAAAAAATAAATAAAAATAAAATTTCAAGGAAAAGAAAAAAAAAAAGAACCATTGCAAAGACTCTTATGAACATATGCCTGTAACAAACTCCTGCCAAGGACTTTTCAAACTGCAACTTGCTACATGAGTCATGAGGACAGATAGCTGGATGTACAAGAACATTTGCCTGACAGTAATGTGCTGGGGTCAACTTCTGCAATCTCCCCTCTAACCAATGTTCTCTTGGATTCAAAACAAATTATGTGTAGTTTTCTCTTTTGCCCTTAAAAACCTTTGTCTTCCCTTATTTCCTGAATAGGCACGTAGTTTACAATGGCATGCATAGTCCCATTGCAATGCCCTATTCTCCAATAAAACATTTTTTTTTTTTAGAAAAAAAGTAAGGCTGGAGGGAATTTAAATATCACACTATTGTCCTTTGTTTCAAGGAAATGAAGAGGAAAAAAAAAGTCCAAGGATGAGAAATGATAGTGAGATGCAGTTGCAGAAAAGAAATGGCAAGGGCTAGGGACTGGGTGAGGCTTCTCCTGCCCCTGCAGCTCCCAGGGCTGAGTCTCCTGACTGCAGGAAAGGAGGACGCATGGCCACATTCACAGCCCCGACACACCTGCAAGCAGGTGCCTTTCACCAACCAAACGGAAGACCCCATAGTAGAATCATAAGGGAGTTTTTAGGTGCAGCGGGACTATCTTTGTATTTCTGAGACTCACTCCCAAGGCTGCCTGCCCTTTTTAGCAGAAAACCGACTTCTCTTTAATCCAAGTTTTTCCAACAGGGGACTTGAGTCAGGTCAGATGGGGAGTAGGGTATGCAGTGTTGTTGGAATCTGGGGAGTCTGGATATAGGAACTCATCTTTTTTTGTAATGGAGAAGCATTTATGTGAGGTTTAACATGTCCCTTGGTTTCATTTCAGTTTCCTTTTTTGTGTGTACTATGTAAAATTAATTCAGCTCCTTTTATTAAAAATATCTAGTGTGGTATGATTCCTTCTTTATAAAATTACTTTGTCTTTTTACCTATCCTTCCATTTATCTACTTATTCTTCAAGTATGGAAATGCGAAAGAAGTGATTCTAATTGAATGTGGAATAAATGACTCTCACCACCCCACACTAATGATATTTTCAGTAATTAAAAAATTTTTTTTTGTACTTTCATATATTGTTTACTTTTAATAATTTTGATATATTTTATTTTGAAATGTTTCCCTTCCCTTCACTTTTCTGCTTCCTTCCTTCCTTCCCTTCCTTCCTTCCAGTCACCTGTTTATTAATAACAAATAATTATTCAGATAATCCCAAGAGTACTTTTTACTTCTATATCTACTGTAAAGACAAGGAAAACTAACCTGAAAGATGTTAACTGACCCAGAAATTTCAGATGCTGGTGGATCTGGGATGTGTGACCCTGGTGCTCACTAAGCCATGTAACTATGAGGCCACAGACTACAAATGCATCATCTGTAGAGTTTGGGGCTAGTGTGGCATGGCAGGACAGGTTACTGGCATCTTGCAAAACCTGGCCCAGCCTTTGTGGGCTGATTGGAATATGAATGCTCCAGGGAAGAGATGNAATTACTTTGTCTTTTTACCTATCCTTCCATTTATCTACTTATTCTTCAAGTATGGAAATGTGAAAGAAGTGGTTCTAATTGAATGTGGAATAAATGACTCTCACCACCCCACACTAATGATATTTTCAGTAATTAAAAAAAATTTTTTTTTGTACTTTCATATATTGTTTACTTTTAATAATTTTGATATATTTTATTTTGAAATGTTTCCCTTCCCTTCACTTTTCTGCTTCCTTCCTTCCTTCCCTTCCTTCCTTCCAGTCACCTGTTTATTAATAACAAATAATTATTCAGATAATCCCAAGAGTACTTTTTACTTCTATATCTACCGTAAAGACAAGGAAAACTAACCTGAAAGATGTTAACTGACCCAGAAATTTCAGATGCTGGTGGATCTGGGATGTGTGACCCTGGTGCTCACTAAGCCATGTAACTACGAGGCCACAGACTACAAATGCATCATCTGTAGAGTTTGGGGCTAGTGTGGCATGGCAGGACAGGTTACTGGCATCTTGCAAAACCTGGCCCAGCCTTTGTGGGCTGATTGGAATATGAATGCTCCAGGGAAGAGATGTGTCCTATCGCTGTATGTGTATAAAGCATTTTTTTCCTGGGTAGATTATTCAGTATTCAAAGCAAAGTTCAGGGTCAAAGAATGCTTTTTAGTAAAGCAACATTACAGCTGTAGAGTAAAAATGATTCCCCTTTGTCATTAATTCTAGTACTTTTCTTCAGGACCTTAATTTGGGCTCAGGGCTTCCCCATTAACTATATAAATGGGATTAATGACTTGATTCCAGCAGAGAACATAAAGTGCTTAAAGAACTGTTTCGGCCAGATGACACATTATTATTACCAGTAAAAGGTGGGAATATTATGCATTTATATGGCCCTTTATTTGCAGAGACCATTCCAATGGCTTATTCACACGCATATTATAATCCTAATGGTCATTTTGTGCTCCCCCATTTGTCACGCTTGTAGTTATTCGCAACATTAAAACATTTGTAGGACTAAGGACAAATAATGTCTGTAGAAGCCTTCAAGTGCCTGTCCTGTGTAGTTCATAAAACACCTTCCCTGCTGAGGATCCTGACCCAGGTCTCCCCACCCTCAAAGATGCCTGTAGGGGCATTTGGGTTTAGGGATCCTAAATTCAGTTGTCTCCTCTTGGTGGAGAGTTTAATGATGTGTTCTATCTGTGGCTCACTAAGGGGTCCCCTGTGTGGGACACTTCCCCGTTGGGTGGCAGGGCAGTTGGGGAGTTGGGGTGGTGGTAACCTCTATTTCTAGTTACAAATTTTTATATTCTTTTTTTGCTGTATTTCCATAGCCTTTCAGTACATTAAATTAGATGTAGACCTTTTTTGAGGCATGTGATCTTTCATTGACCACCACGGCAGAGTTTATTTGGCATAAGGCAGGGTAGTTGCTGGTTCGCTGTAGATGGCATTTCCTGCACTTTCCACTCTAATGTTATTTCTAAGACCTCTGCTTCCTGCTTAACCAGGTAGAGGATGATGATAACAACAATAAGAAGAAATTTGGGGTGTACTTAAACATCACACACCTAGTGAGAGACCTTAAATTCATATCACATTTACCCCTCACGACAGTACTATGAAGTAGATTCTATTATTATTCCCATTTTACAGGGAATGGAGCTGAGGCTCATCCAGCCAGCACTCAGTGTCACATTCCAACCTGGAGGTCTGTCTCCACCTGCAGCCACCCGCACACTGCATCAATGGAGTCTCACAGTCTAGGAAGAATTTTGTGCTGGATTTGGAAAACTGTTACCTACAGTTAATTTAACTTACAGGTTTTTTTAGGGACCTTCTGTGCACTCAAACTGCCTCGATGCACAAAGCTCAAAGCTGGAGAATGTCCTTAGCACTGGATGCTTCTTTGTCTTAGCTTTGCTTTTTCTGTCTATTTTTTTTTTCCCTTCTAGAATGATGGCCTGAGCCCTGATTTTCGTTTTCCTGCTCGGTTTAGAATTCTGAGTTCCCTTCATTTTACAGTCAGACCCTTGAATGACAGTGGGCTTTAGGCGCTTTGCTCTTTCCCCACACACTTGTGTTAATGAGGTAACATCTGGCAGTGTTTTCTTTCTTATGGAATTGAAACTCTTAGGGGTTTGGAAAATTCTGCAAAATTTAGTAAAATATGTCTTTGGAAATTCCAGCCTCATGTTTATTTGGCACCTTCCTCTCACCCCTCATTTCTTCAGTGTCCCAGATCACTTCTTTTATGCATGATAATGATCTGGGAAACTGGTTCCCACTGAGGCAATGATACCTTAGCCTTGTACCTCTGTTGGCAGGAAGTGAAATATTTGAACGTGTGTGGGGAGGAGAACAACCTTAACATAGAGAAATTTATCTTAAGTGGTTCAGTTTCAAATAAAAGCTGTAAGGCTTGACCTCTGTTATGTGATGGTCACACCTACTTCACCTTAGACTTATGGGATGGGTATGGGGATTGTCATTTTGCTAATGAAGAAATGGTAAGTGACTTGCCCAGTGGGGACACAGCTGGCAAATGGGGTAGTGGATTCAAGTCATACTGTCCCTTCTGAACACCATACCTCACATCTGTGGTGGCCCTGGGTGGGGGCCACAGGTGTGGGTGGGGGTGCCTTCCCTGTGATGGTCATCCAGAGGCATGTACACTCAGAGCTGGTCCTTATAGAGAGTTAGTGGGATTACTCCCTCATTTCCAGGGTGATGATATTTCCCTCCCACTTGGGGTGGATATTTGCCGGGTTACCTGTGGTGGGCAGAGAGTTAGGGGTATCCTTGAACCCTGGCTATCGATGAGGGAGCAGATTTCTTCTGGTGACCCAGGGAATCCTCAAACACAGCTCTCCTGTAGATAGAATTAATCCATTCCTTTCTTCCAGTAGGAGAGGGGCATGGGGTCCTACACAAGGAAGGAGAAAAGATCTGTTTATTGAGCACTTACTGGATGCACACTCTGTACCTGGCTCTTTTAGATTTAGCTCATTTCTCTTTTCCTTGACAGGGGTCTGTGCCTAAACACTTTTTTTTTGTTAGCAAATGACTGGAAAATAAGCCTTAGATAATTCATTTGGCTTGGCTTTTGTATGGCCTTCATTACACAAGGTCAGGTGTTACACTGAAGCCTTGAACGTGCCCTCACATGGGAGCTGCCAACTCTGGGAATGACAATGTTGCCTCTGCTTTCTCTTGGATGACATCCTGTAGTTCTCAGCAGTCCCTCTAGGCACTTGTTACATGTTACTAACACCTGGCTTTGGAGGTGAGAGACCACGTGGTTCTGAGTTCTTTTGTTTTTACCTGTACTAAAAGGTTAAAAAGGAGCCCAGTGTGGCTGAGTAGCGGCCACAGTGGCCTGGAGTTCTATGTCACTCTGATGCTGTATAGTATGGACTCGTCTAGGGGGAGAGGGGACTTCCCACAATGTCTCCATCTCAGTCCCAATGCGGATGTGACTGCCTTGCTGTCCTCCATGGAAAAATGCCACTTTGGAGGTCTGTGTCACTTTTAATGCTCTAGAAATCAGAGCTACTACATGTAGCATTGAGTTAGATTTATTAGGTCTCTCCCCAAAAGATTTAGAGTCCATCCAGCCCTGTGTAAAGATCATCTGAGGGTCCTGAAGGTGAAATGATTTTCCTGTCTTCAAAGGAAGAGAGTGGAACATTCTGGAAGAGGGGACTTCACAAGATTAAAACCCACATATCCACCAGCAGACTTTATACTCCACGTATATGACATTAGGCAAGCGTTGCCTCTTTAGTGTCATTTTGAATTATGCACTCTGCATTTAATAGTGAATACTTCTTCTGGTAGTTGAGCCTTTGGATGACAGGTATGGGTTTTATTTTCATTTCAACCTGCTTCTGATTTAGAGTTTAAAGTGGGATACAATCAGGTGTCAGGTTAAATGATGATCTGAATGAGCTGAGTACAAACCGCTTTCCATTACGACCAAGGAGATGTAATTGATGCTATTGACAGCATCTGAGCTGCACGGAGTTTCCTTTCAGACTGAAACCTCAATGGTACTTTTTTTGACCCTAACTAGTCTTCTGTTTATGAAACATTTTTCAAGAAAAATATTGTACATTGTGTTATACAATAACCACTTATTGACTGCCTGTGATGCAGGACCTCCTTATAATCATTATTCATTATTCAGGTTGCAAACTGGGGTAAAAAACTAGTGTACACTGCACTTGCTGGACCGTCTACCTGGAGGAAGACTGTGTTGTCTAATTCACATGAGTAACCATGTGGGCTTGTGGCAGGCCTGTGACAGTGCAGCCTGTCTGAGGAAGTTTATACACACCGTGACACATAATCTGCACAAAAGATGAGGAAGGAGGATAGTATCATCCTCACTTTACAGAGGGAGCAATTGACTCAGAGAAGTAAACTCACCGGCTCAAGCTTTTATGGTATTGGAGAAGTGCGGTATGGAAAGGAGGAAGACTGGAATGTATCCAATGGTATTGAATTGGAATTAGAGAGATTAGTATAAACTCATGGCTTTTAATAAATAGATGTAGAAATAAATGTAGGGTAAAAGTAATGACCTGCCAATAGCAATGAATATGTTTAGCATTCAGATCTTTGTTTCTAAATATTATTTTCCACTTGTAGAAAGCAGATCTCTTTAGAGGAAATGGCTATTCTGTGTTGGGAACAAAGAAAGTACAAGATAAGCCTGAAACATGCTGTTTTGACAGAAAGTAAAGAAGTGCTCTAGAAATGATGGGGACATGCACGAAGGACACAAAATCCAGCTGGAAGGGCCCATTGGCCAAACTGAGGGCAATTGGAGGATGGAAATACATAATGATAAAATGGATATACATAATGATAAAATTCACTCAAAATAAGAATCCATGAGATAATAATGATAAAGATAAACAAGCAAATAAATAAATAGGAGTAAAACATAAAGACCTTCCTTACTGGAACAAAGCAATAATTGGTCCAGGGCCACATAACTGGTTTTTAAACCACAGTTTGTGCAATTGTAGACCTTATGTTTGTTATGCTTGAGTCACGGGCCTCTCTACTGCCACAAAAAGATGACTTCCTGGGGAAACGTGGGGTATCTTCACTTGGACATTTTGAAAAAGTTTATTTTAACATTTACTTGTGCATATTTGTGGGGTACAGTGTGTTGTTTCAATACAAGCACATATTGCACAATGATTCACTTAGGGTAGACAGCATAGTTTTGTGCCTGTTAGTCCACCATTTCTCCTCCTCGCTTCCCATACCCCTTCTCTCCTGGCCTCTGGTAACTGTTATTCTATTCTCTGCTTCTATGAGAACCACTTTTTTTTTTTTTTTTGATTTCACATGTGAGTGAGATCACGTGGTATTCATCTTTCTGTGCCTGACTTACTTCACTTAACATGATGGTTTCCAGTTCCATCCATGTAACTCCAAATGATAGGAGATCATTTCTTTTAATAGCTGAATAGTATTCTATCCTGTGTATATACTACGGTATTTTTTATCCATTCATCCAGAGATAGGCATTTAGGTTGATTCCATCTCTTGGCTGCTGTGAATAGTATTGCAATGAACATGGAAAT
>NW_007738123.1:39380-40803 GCF_000696425.1 Galeopterus variegatus
ATACATGTCTGAGATTGGGCTCCCACCTAGGCTACCCCAGGGTATCCATCTTTTGAGTTTCAGGCTCCAGTCTAGTTGGGAACACAAACACAGTTTTTGGATATTGTTTGCTGCCCAGCCTTCCATTGTACCTTTGTTCCCAGACATATCAAAGACAAGCTGTAATTTTGTCATTTTTTCCCACTCAGTGCCATATTGGCTTTCAAGAAAAAGAAGGGTTAGTGTTTTTCTTCTGAACTTTAGACCCCTAAATTTCAATGGATAATAATGGGTAGTATCATAAGCTTAACACCTAAATCCTAAAGCAATTGGCCCCATTAGAAGAGGCAAATGCAATTCTATGGCCCACTGGTCTTTTCTGGCAATCAATTTGCTTAAGGAAACTTGATTAGAATAAAAAATTTAATTGACTTGGCTGACATCTTTACATTTCTGTATTTCCCCCCACCATCCCATCATCCCTGGCCAAAGCAGCACCGGACAGTGAGAAAATATGGCATCTTCCACTTGCCAATTTCAAAACCTGTTCTGTTGAAGTTTCTTAATGGAAAGAAAACTCCTCAAAACAGATTTTTATATTTTTGGCTGATTTACTCTCTTCCTTTAAGTCAGATCACTTTGTTCCACGGCTGCCAAGGTAGATGACATGAGAAAAACACAGATGGCTGAGCCACTTTCTAAATGCCTGAAGCTTCTGTCCCTAGACCCATGTACCATGACCTGGGTCTTGGGAGGGGGTACGAGGATCACCTGCCTCCTCCTCCCCCACTCACACAGCTATGTGCATACATGCACAAGTGTGTGCACTCCTGAAAGTTCCGAGTATGCCCTTCTAGACATCTGAGTATAAGAAAGAAATGGCCCTGACAGAAAGGGATCAGCTTTCTCAGCTTTCTCCAGCATATTACNTAAGAAAGAAATGGCCCTGACAGAAAGGGATCAGCTTTCTCAGCTTTCTCCAGCATATTACCTTCAAGGTATACCCTCTGTACCTGCCTCGTTTCCTAAGGAGTATCAGAAAAAGCATTTGGAGCAAAAGGCACAAATGCTAGACCTGGCTCTGCTAATCACCTTTTTACCTTAATTTCTTTTTCTTCTTACCTCAGTTTCTTTTCCTTTTAACCCTAATTTCTTTGTCTGTAGAATGGACATGATAATACCAACTCCACCTTTCAATGCTAACTCAAAAGAACTTTAGGTCCATGTCAAATTTATGGGGACATTTTTGGACCAGTGAACTCCTGATTCTCCTGTGCATATGTTGGGATGCACATTTGCACAGGAGACAAAAAAACTCAGATAATCTGGTATAAGTTCCCTGTACCCCATTAAAGTCACAATAGTAGATTAATGTAATGCTGCAAAACCCACACTAAGAAAGAACAT
This sequence comes from Galeopterus variegatus, assembly GCF_000696425.1. Lineage (NCBI taxonomy): Eukaryota > Metazoa > Chordata > Mammalia > Dermoptera > Cynocephalidae > Galeopterus > Galeopterus variegatus. The sequence continues at coordinate 40,767 of NW_007738123.1, forward strand.
GGACATTGGATTCAGACAAACCTGATTCGTAGCACCA
>NW_007738123.1:45516-46899 GCF_000696425.1 Galeopterus variegatus
CTATAATCATGGGATCTCAGCATATTAGAAATGTAATTGTTTTTCAAATATTTACAACTTTCTTTCCCCAAATCAGTGTATGAGTGATTATTTCCACCTTTGATTATAAATGATCTTTGTAATTATTTAAAACTATATAAACATCTGCAAATTTGAAGGATGGGACGTAGCTGTGTATTGGGATCAGGGCTGATGTGCACAGTTTTGAGCAGTTTGTGTGCTCCTGCTTGAGAGTGTGCTTGGGGCCTGAGATCAGCTGGTGTTGAACCAGCCAAGCTCATCTGCACATGGGGCTGCGTCTGCCTGGGGTGCTGCTTCCCTAAATCACAGAAAGGCACGCTCTGTTTGGCAAGCGCTGTGCGCATCTGGAGAAGGCCCTTTTGTTTAATTGGTATAAAGGCTTCCCGTAGGTCAACTCAGATCTTGACTGTGGTCTTCAGTACAAGGTGGTTGTAGCCTGAGTCCTTGCTTGCCCTTCAAATGTTGATTTATGGAAGAAGGGAAACTCAACTGGAGAGACTAACCTGGAGAGGGCCAGGTGAACAGAGCTGTGTTTGGGGAGCTCAGAAGGTTTTTAACGTGGTAGTCAAAATTGTCCACAATTGACCCGTCTGGCCTTATCTCTCACTGCGGTTCACCTGAGTTCTTCCCTCCTGCTACCTGCTGCCACCTTCATGCTGAATTTCCTCATTGTATTATCACCTACTGTCCATCAACACTCCTCATCCTTCAAGATTTGGTTCACCATCTTCTTATGATGTAGAACCTTCTCTTGTCACTCCAGTGCTGAACTGTCCTTAGTGTATAATTATCCTACTTTCCCCTTCTTTGAATGCATCACAGTTTTGGACGTTATATCATGTACTAGCAGTTAAGTGCACACTCTCTGAGGCTGGCTGGGCTTGAAACCTGGCTCTGTTTAGAGAGACCTTGCAAAGTTCCTGAATCTCTCTTTGTTTTAGTTTTCTTGTGTATAAAATAGAAATAGTAACACCTACCTCTCTGGGTTATGAAGACGAACAAGTTGATACTGTTTTCAGAGCAGTAACCTGTAGAGGGCCAGGTGAACAGAACTGTCTGTTTACCAAATAATAATTTCTGTCTTTTACGTGAATTACTTTGTTTTGCCAAATGTAAGTTGTTTGGGAGCAGCAAGGAAAAGTAAGGTCAGAGAAATTGTGTCTTATTAGCAGTAGACTGGCTTTAAAATGCAGAAATACTGGTTTTCAACTCTGTGTTCCTTCAACTTTTGCCATTTGTCTGACATCAATAAAATAATTTTTCATAATGAAGTAGTAATAATATTGGTAGTCATAAGAAAAATGTCTTCAAAGTATGTTATGTGCAATTTAAAAAATTAGTGCAAATAAGTCTTCTCTTTAT
>NW_007738124.1:0-6395 GCF_000696425.1 Galeopterus variegatus
TTTTTTTAAAGTAACCTTTTTATTTTGAAATATTCATACAGAGAGGAAGACAAATAATATATTGCTTGATAAATTTTCACAAAGGGAATATATACACGTAATTAATACCCAAATCAAAACATAAGAACATTTATCAGTACCTTAGAAGCCTGTCTACCCAGTACCCCCTTTGAAAGCACTGTTTTGTTTGCCTACTAATTTGATGAACTTCACTTAATCTTTTTTTCCTTCCTTCTTTTCCCTTCTTTTTTTCCCTTTTAGTTTGAGAAATAGGAATAAAAAGCGAATCCTTAAAGTGTTTGGAGCATGGCATAAAAATAGTTAGGAGATAGATCTTAGAGTTAATCAAAACATAAGAACATTTATCAGTACCTTAGAAGCCTGTCTACCCAGTACCCCCTTTGAAAGCACTGTTTTGTTTGCCTACTAATTTGATGAACTTCACTTAATCTTTTTTTCCTTCCTTCTTTTCCCTTCTTTTTTTCCCTTTTAGTTTGAGAAATAGGAATAAAAAGCGAATCCTTAAAGTTTTTGGAGCATGGCATAAAAATAGTTAGGAGATAGATCTTAGAGTTTGCTAAGGATGGGACATAGGGATTAAAGATGATGTAGGGACAGATACCTTATCTTCTCAGTAATAGGAAATAAACTCCCATTGTACAAGTGTAACTTTTAGATGTAAAAATGGGTTTTGCATTCAAAGTAAAAGTAGGCTCTTCCTTTTGCTGTTAAAATAGAAACTGAAAAACCGATCTTTAGGAAAGTCATTCTAATGGGGTCAATTTGAGGTGGTTGCTGGGTTTTATATTTTATTTTTATGACAAATAACTCTAGTTTCTCTGCTATAATTTTCTTAAACATCTGCCCAGAAAAAAAGGACAAGATTTCAGAATCTATGTGTTTGAAGGTTCTTAGGGTTGAACATTTGAAAGAAAGTCCTTTTTCCATGCTTAATTTTTCTGTTTTAACAGAGGGTAAGCTTTTAGTGTTCATGTCGAACTTATTTTTTTAACAGAGGACAAACTTTAGGAAACTATATTCAAACCCTATACAAAGTGGGTGAACTCTGCTAGTGGAATGACTATCAGTTATGTATCTATGGAACTGCATTTATCACCACTGTTGCTAAAAGAATCCTAGGCTCTCTGGAATGTACAACTTCTTAGTGTTCTCTACCCAGCCACTTATTGGTGATGCTTGAGTCTATAGGTGATGCTTAAAACATGGATTCTGATGTGGAACTGTAATGTACAGATTTGAGATCTTGAATCCATAGACTGTATTAATCTGTTTCTGTGTTGCTGTAAAAGAATACCTGAGACTGGGTAATTTATAAAGAAAAGTGATTTATTTGGCTCACGATTCTGAGGCAGCTGCATGTGGCGTGGGCCTAAGGCTGCTTGTACTCATGGTGGAACATGGCAGGGTGTTGGCAGGTGCAGAGAGATCATATGGTGAGAGGAAGAGAGAGAGAGAAGCAAGAACTCACTCACTACTTCCCCACCACATTAAACTATTCATGAGGGATCCGCCCACATGACCCAAACACCTTCCCACACTGCCACATTGGGGATCAGATTTCAGCATGAGTTTTGGAGAGGACAAGCATATCCAAACTACATCAGACTGTGTCTTAAACATTGAGTACACGAGGATTCATGGTCTGAGCATCAATAGTCTGTTTTCTATTTACATATAATAACCATAACCTTTTATATGTAACATCCTAACCTTTATATATAGCATCTTAACCTATTGCTCTGTGTTCTTTTAACTTCATGGATTATTGCTTGCATTTACAAATGATGTAATTTTATCTTATATTTTCTTAATAGTCAAAAAATAATTATGGAGAAAAATATGGATACATTTAAAAATGAGAATTTAGGTGTTGCACTTTAAATTCTTTTTATTATAATAAGCATTTGAAGAAGCTGTCTTTATGCAATCCTAGTTCACAGGAACCAAAATGATTTTAATTATTGACAATAGGATATAAAAGCAACCATTTCTATTGTACAGCTGTCATAAAAAAGATTAAAAAAAAGCATATCAACAAAATAAACTAGCTTCTTGTGTAAAATTATTAATGCTACATAATACAGTTTTATATACCTATCTACAAAAGAGTACCAGGAAAGTTGCTGAATAATGTCTTATAAATTTTTTCCACATGCATAAGAAATATACACTTATTTTCTACAACTTTTTATTCCAAGCCCCCATGCTGTGGACTAATAGAAAATACTTAATGCCACTCTCACCCTTTCTCAAAGTTATAGTACCAAGGCTCTGGAGGTTGTGAGGAAGGTGATTAATAAGGAGTGGTTCAGTTCAAACAAGTGGGTTGTTACTGTGACACCCATTTATAAGAATAATGTCTTGAAAAAATTTTAAAAAGTACATAAATAGCCCTCAGTCCCCTTAAATTTCACTATGACATTTTGCTCAACTAAATTTTCAAGAGCAGGAAAATCTTATAGGTGGTCATTACAATAAAATTGGCATACTTTTAGAGACCATGACTCGGCTGCACAAATCAAATACACTCCCTTTGAGAGACCTAGGAAAGACCATTTGACTTGTTTGTATCCAATATCCAATCATCTCATGGGGAAAAATGGGCAATCAAATAAAAGGGCAAAATTATACTTAGGCATATGTATTTTAAAGATACTATAAAATATTTCTTAATATAACTTAAATTAGGCGGTTAGTTTTTTTGCCTCCTAATGGCTTAGGTTTTGTAAAAATGGTACTTGTTCATTGCAGGTTATAGAATATATAAAAGTACAAAGAAGTGAAAATAGNGGCGTAGCCCAACACTTCTTGTATCTCATTGAGTTTTCTTAAGATTTTACTTGGAATTCCTTTTCAGTCATTTCAAGGGTTTCCTGCTGTATGGGGTCTGGTTCTTGAGAGTTTATTGTATTCTTTTGGTGAACTCATTTTCTTGTTTTTTTGTATTTTTAGTATCTCTGTGTTGATGTTTGGTCATCTAATAGAGTTGCTGCTTCTGTGTTACTCTCCTTCCCTGGACTCTGCTTGTGAACCTCCTTGTGCCAGTTCAGTTGAGTTGTCAGTGGTCCACCTGCATAGTGGCAGTGGTGGCTGCTGTGGTAGCAGGCCATCCTTATGGTGGTGGTGGTAGTGGCTTTGGACTGCCTATGTGATATTGGTGGCTCCAGCAGTGGTGGGCTGCTTGTTTGACAGTGATGGCTGCCTGGTGGTGCTGGTGGCAGCGACTACAGCACTGGCCATTATAGCAGCCACCCACTTGGCTGTGGTGTCCACAGTGGTGGCCCTTGCAGCTATGGTATCTCCAGCTATAGTGGGGTTATCTTACAGTGTTGGTGTGGTGGCAGCAACTGCTTCCCTCATGTCTGTGATGGTCTTCAGTGGCAATAATGGTCTACCTGCAGGACTGCTGCTCTGTGGGGAGCTGCTCTGTGATGGGCAACATTTCTGGGACTGGACAATGGCTCCGGAGTGGTGGCGGGCCTGTTTCAATCTTCTTCTGTGAGAGGAACACACTCTGGGCACCTGTAGTCCACCATCTTACTTATCCATTGTTGATTCACTACACCTAGCACAGTGTCTGGTGCATAAAAGGAACCCCATAAATGTTTGGACAAATGAATATGTTGTATAATTCTTTTTCGTTTATCACTATTTCTGCCTGTGCTTATAGTTTCCAGAGTTTGTTGTAAAAGATAAGAAAAAACATGGTTAACACTGGACAGTGTTTGACTGTGTCATAAGATATTTGGAGTTTCTAGAGAAAAAAATCCACTTCCAAGCTCATTTAGGTTGTTGGTCAAGTTCAGTTTCTTGTGGTTGTAGGATTGAAGTCCCTGTTTCCTTGTTGGCTCGAGCCACTGTCTGCTTCTAGAGGCCACTTGCATTCCTTCTCATGTGGCCCCTCCATCTTCAAACCAGCAACAGTGTAACAGGTCCTTCTCATACTTTGAGTATCTCTGACTTATTCCTTTGGGTGGAGAAACTCACTGCTTTCTAGGTCTTGTGTGTCTAGATCAGGTCCACTGGGATAATCTCCCTATCTTTAGGTTTAATGTGCCATATAACATAACATTACAGGAGTGAGATGTCATCTTAGTTACAGGTTTTAGAGTTTGGGGTGAGAAAGTTTTGAATTCTGCCTATCACAGTGCTTATAGTTCAGTGATATTGTTGCTAGATTGGGTTAAGATTCTGTTTTAGCCAATGAAATGTTTCCTTCCCTGCCTTTTTAATGCAGGAGTTATATGACCTATTTTCATTTCTTAAAGCCTTTTGGTATCATGTCCTCTGTATGTGTCAAGGATCATATCATGTGATGTGTCTCATAATGTAGGAATAAGCTTGAGAGCAATGAGGACTAAGCTTGAGAGAAATGAGTGTAAATGGACTGTTAGCTGTCATAATGGAATCTAGTATGTATTGTTCTAGAGAATGTGATTCATGTTTCTCTCCTTTTTCACCATTGCAATTTTAGGTTCAGATTGTTTTTCTTGTCATTTCTCTGGTCCTCTGTTATGTTAGCATTTGAAATTATTTAGTAGATTGTTTTGATTGTAAGCAGAATGTTTTTTTTAAAGTAACCTTTTTATTTTGAAATATTCATACAGAGAGGAAGACAAATAATATATTGCTTGATAAATTTTCACAAAGGGAATATATACACGTAATTAATACCCAAATCAAAACATAAGAACATTTATCAGTACCTTAGAAGCCTGTCTACCCAGTACCCCCTTTGAAAGCACTGTTTTGTTTGCCTACTAATTTGATGAACTTCACTTAATCTTTTTTTCCTTCCTTCTTTTCCCTTCTTTTTTTCCCTTTTAGTTTGAGAAATAGGAATAAAAAGCGAATCCTTAAAGTTTTTGGAGCATGGCATAAAAATAGTTAGGAGATAGATCTTAGAGTTTGCTAAGGATGGGACATAGGGATTAAAGATGATGTAGGGACAGATACCTTATCTTCTCAGTAATAGGAAATAAACTCCCATTGTACAAGTGTAACTTTTAGATGTAAAAATGGGTTTTGCATTCAAAGTAAAAGTAGGCTCTTCCTTTTGCTGTTAAAATAGAAACTGAAAAACCGATCTTTAGGAAAGTCATTCTAATGGGGTCAATTTGAGGTGGTTGCTGGGTTTTATATTTTATTTTTATGACAAATAACTCTAGTTTCTCTGCTATAATTTTCTTAAACATCTGCCCAGAAAAAAAGGACAAGATTTCAGAATCTATGTGTTTGAAGGTTCTTAGGGTTGAACATTTGAAAGAAAGTCCTTTTTCCATGCTTAATTTTTCTGTTTTAACAGAGGGTAAGCTTTTAGTGTTCATGTCGAACTTATTTTTTTAACAGAGGACAAACTTTAGGAAACTATATTCAAACCCTATACAAAGTGGGTGAACTCTGCTAGTGGAATGACTATCAGTTATGTATCTATGGAACTGCATTTATCACCACTGTTGCTAAAAGAATCCTAGGCTCTCTGGAATGTACAACTTCTTAGTGTTCTCTACCCAGCCACTTATTGGTGATGCTTGAGTCTATAGGTGATGCTTAAAACATGGATTCTGATGTGGAACTGTAATGTACAGATTTGAGATCTTGAATCCATAGACTGTATTAATCTGTTTCTGTGTTGCTGTAAAAGAATACCTGAGACTGGGTAATTTATAAAGAAAAGTGATTTATTTGGCTCACGATTCTGAGGCAGCTGCATGTGGCGTGGGCCTAAGGCTGCTTGTACTCATGGTGGAACATGGCAGGGTGTTGGCAGGTGCAGAGAGATCATATGGTGAGAGGAAGAGAGAGAGAGAAGCAAGAACTCACTCACTACTTCCCCACCACATTAAACTATTCATGAGGGATCCGCCCACATGACCCAAACACCTTCCCACACTGCCACATTGGGGATCAGATTTCAGCATGAGTTTTGGAGAGGACAAGCATATCCAAACTACATCAGACTGTGTCTTAAACATTGAGTACACGAGGATTCATGGTCTGAGCATCAATAGTCTGTTTTCTATTTACATATAATAACCATAACCTTTTATATGTAACATCCTAACCTTTATATATAGCATCTTAACCTATTGCTCTGTGTTCTTTTAACTTCATGGATTATTGCTTGCATTTACAAATGATGTAATTTTATCTTATATTTTCTTAATAGTCAAAAAATAATTATGGAGAAAAATATGGATACATTTAAAAATGAGAATTTAGGTGTTGCACTTTAAATTCTTTTTATTATAATAAGCATTTGAAGAAGCTGTCTTTATGCAATCCTAGTTCACAGGAACCAAAATGATTTTAATTATTGACAATAGGATATAAAAGCAACCATTTCTATTGTACAGCTGTCATAAAAAAGATTA
>NW_007738124.1:8414-10603 GCF_000696425.1 Galeopterus variegatus
CGTCAGTATATATGTTTTCAAAAAATTATAAAAGAATTATATTCTCTCTATTTTTTTGTTCCTTGCTTTTTTACTTAGGTGTCCTAGAGATCTTTCTATAACGAACAGATTTACTTACTTTTTAGTGACCATATAGCATTCCATATGTACCATAGTTTTCACAACCAGTTCTTCAACTGTTTGGCCTTTAGGATTTGTTTGTTTGTTTGTTTTTATTAGTGGTAAAAATGATCATGCAATGAACATCTTTGTATGTGTGGTTTGGTATATTTTTGTAAGAAGATCCAAAAGATCGATTCCTAGCATGGAGATGTTGGATATATACGTTTAAATATATTGATAATGTTGAGTTATTCAAAGAAAAGGATCTCATCAATGTATCTTTTTACTGTGTTTATGGATGCTGTTTGTTCCCTCCCTTGCTACTTATAGACATTATTTAAGAGGGTAGGTTTTTGAATATAATGAACATTATTTTTTTTTCTGTTTAAATGGATTCATATTTTGTTAATGACAGTGAATTTAAATTTGAAAGAGTAGTTTGAGGCATATCATTTTTCATTTTGTAGACAGTTTTGCGTACTCATGTAGGCTCCCAGTTCCCATGCCTTTGGACCCACCTCCATGAGGCATTCTTATAACTTTGGAGAGGAACAGATTGATTCCCCCTCTCCTCATTTTGATTTCCTTGCTCCTTGTTTATATAATTAAAAAACAACAAAAAACTTNTGATTCCCCCTCTCCTCATTTTGATTTCCTTGCTCCTTGTTTATATAATTTAAAAACAACAAAAAACTACATTCAAGATGTAATTCAAGGTATACAATTCAGTAATTTTTAGTATATTCAGAGGTGTGCAACCTTCAGTAATTTTGAATCATTTTCATCTCCCCTAAAAAAAAAACAACACAACAACCTTGCACTCCTTAGCTGTAATCACTCCATATCCCACGCTCACCCTAGGTAACCACTAATTTTTCTCTCTCTCTCTAGATTTTCCTCTTCTGGACATTTTATACTGCATGTCTTTTTTGACTGTTTTTTTTCACTTGGCATAATGTTTTCCAGATTCATCTGTGTTATAACATGTAATAACACTTTATTCCTTTTTATGGCTGAAGAGCATTCCATTGTATGATATGCCACATTTTATTCATTTGTCAGTCGATGAACAAATATTTGTATTTTCACTTTCTGGTGGTTATGAATAATGCTGTCACATAGAAGTTTTTGTGTGGACATATGTTTTTATTTCTCTTGGGTATATAACTAGGAACAGAATTGCTGGGTTATATGATAACTCTGTTTAAGCATTTGAGGAATTGCCAGACTGTTTCCTAAGTGGCTGCATCATTTTACATTCCCAGCAACAGTGTGTGAGGGTTCTAATTTCTCCACAGCCTTGTCACTTCTTTTTCTTTTTTCTTTTTGTTTTTTATAGCCATCCTAGTAAATGTGAAGTGGTGACTTGTGGTTTTGACTTGCATTTCCTTGATGGCTTATAATGTTGAGTGTCTTTTCATGTGCTTATTGGCTGTTTGCATTTCTTCTTTGGGGCAATGTATTCAGATCCCTTGTTCATTTTAAAATTAGTTATTTGTCTTTCTATTATTGAGTTGTAATAGTTCTTTATATATTCTAGATACAAGCGTCTTATCAAGTATATCATTTCCGAATATTTTCTCCCATTCTGTATGTTATACTTTCACTTTCTTGATGGTGCACTTCAAAGCATAAGTAGTTTTAATTTTGATGTCTACTTTCTTTTTTTGGTTGTGCTTTTGGTGTCTGAACAGCAAAATTCATTTGTAAGGATGAATTTGCTTGATGAAACATCTTTCCTTTAGATAGGTTCATGAGATTAGGTATAGTCAACATTTTAAAAAAAATTTCAACCATTCATTCCTTGAGGTGCAGCTCATTTTAATGCAGTGCCAATTTGTTGGCTTTTAGACATTTATTTGCATGTACTTTTTAAAGGTATTTTGATAACAAAATTAATCTAGCTTTTATAATAGAATATGACCTTGCAAATAGTTTTGCATATTTGTTAAAGCATTTGTTTTTGCTTACATTATAGGTACTAAAAATCAGTTTATCAACTTTTGCAGTTTCAGAATGTAGCTTACTCATGCTTTATTTATTTATTTATTTTTCCTTTTTGTCTTTTTTCGTGTCCGGCAACGGAT
>NW_007738124.1:11603-21222 GCF_000696425.1 Galeopterus variegatus
TAGGGAAGGCGTAATAACTTCGTATAGCCTACATTTTACGAAGTTATACGATTTTTGTCTTTTTTCGTGTCCGGCAACGGATTGCAACCCTCAGTGTCGCGCCTGTACCGGACCAGGACCGGCAACGGGATCGCAACCCTCGGTGCTGCGCCCGCACCTCGCTCAGCCAGTGAGCGGGAACCGGTCTGTATGTGGGATCCGAACCCTCGGTGAGAGCGCCGCCGCGCTCCCAAGCAGCGCACTGTAGCAGTGCGCCACCGGGCCGGCCCCAACTCATGCTTTATTTTAATTTGATTAGCATTAAGCCTCTTTATGCTAGCTAAGAAGATGGTGATTAACTTATTGTAGATTAAAAATAATTTATCCAAACAATTATCTTAAAAACCTAGTATGTCTAAAACTTTTGAATGACACTAATTAATAATTGAGATTTTTGGATATTAAAACTTATTTTTGGTCATCCACAGAGAACTTAAAAATTATCTTTATGGTTGAATTGTAGTTTTAAGTCTACTTATTTTATTCTGAATAATTAATGTATGGGGCATGTCTTAACTGATAAATATGACTAAAGTTTTACAGATTAATCCTAGCAGGGTTCCATCCTTTAATGTTGGGGTTGTAAATTATTCTCATGTTATTACTGTTATTCTGGCTTTATATTTTATGTAGATATAAAATCTTATTTTGTGGGTGAAAAGCGATTGGTTCAACAGGATTCAAGAACTTAAAAATTGCCCTCTTTCCCATTTCTAATAAGTAATAACTTTTAAAGTGAAGTCAGAGTAATTATGAAGGAATAATAATGGAATCTGTTATCTATTTGGAAAAACAAATTTTATTGCTATTTATAATAAATGTAAATGGCCTGCCATTTATTTTTAGAAGGAATTATTATATTTCTAGGCCCTAGAAGGGCTGCACATTTCATAACGCAATTAAAGTTAGTAGAAGCTGGAACAGTTTCTAGGAATGTCATGATATGCTGTAAGGGACAGTTTATGCTTTTAAAGGTTCTGACATTCAGTCAATAAGGTGTTTCAATTTCCAAATAACCCTCTCCCTGCAGCACTCCCCCCAACCTCCGGAATAGATACAGGAAGTATTTTTGGTAGATCTGCCAAGTTTTTATTGTGACTCTCATTATATTATTGGAGGTGCCTAAATAATATTAACATTTTAAGTTAAACAGTTATTCAGCTTACCATTTTGACATCAACACTGATGAGAACTGAACGCTAAATTGAGCCTGGGGAATGGGTTTCATTGCCCAGAATAAGGGCCCTTACATTTCTCCCTATCAGTATATCATAACCTTTTATAAGGGCAATGCCAAGAAAGGAAGAGGCTGCTACTTCAGGCAGTGTATTTGACTTTGGCATTCTCACAGGTTTGCTGTCTGTGAATGAGTTCAGATATCTTGCTTAAGAAATTGGGAATTAGGCTGCTTTCTAGTTGCTCTGGGGGTGCCTGATTCCTAATGAAGGCTAAAATGTGCAGAACTGACAGGGCCAGTTCTTGGCAAAAATTATGATCAGAAACTTTTGGAATATCTACGATGTTTTGTAGACATTCTAAGGAGTCTGTTTTCTTCTGGCGAGTACATACAAAGAGTATATGAAAGCAGTATTCCATTTTCTGAGAAGGTGTTCATTACATTGCATAACTGTGTGTTACCATTTAATGAGGTCAAGTAATTTTTTTTTACTGTAACTATGGAATGTTCATTTTTTGTTCTCCCTTCCTTTAGTTGGTCTCCTATCTGTCATTATCTGTGACTTGTTTGTTGGTAGTGGCTTTATTTCTTTCTGTAGCCTGGATTCCAGGATCATCTCTAACTCATACATCAGANTTCAGATATCTTGCTTAAGAAATTGGGAATTAGGCTGCTTTTTAGTTGCTCTGGGGGTGCCTGATTCCTAATGAAGGCTAAAATGTGCAGAACTGACAGGGCCAGTTCTTGGCAAAAATTATGATCAGAAACCTTTGGAATATCTACGATGTTTTGTAGACATTCTAAGGAGTCTGTTTTCTTCTGGCGAGTACATACAAAGAGTATATGAAAGCAGTATTCCATTTTCTGAGAAGGTGTTCATTACATTGCATAACTGTGTGTTACCATTTAATGAGGTCAAGTAATTTTTTTTTACTGTAACTATGGAATGTTCATTTTTTGTTCTCCCTTCCTTTAGTTGGTCTCCTATCTGTCATTATCTGTGACTTGTTTGTTGGTAGTGGCTTTATTTCTTTCTGTAGCCTGGATTCCAGGATCATCTCTAACTCATACATCAGAGCCCTAAAGTGCTTTGTTTCTATGTTTTTATATCTATTTTATCATGCATACCCCCAACCCAGCATAAACTCCTTACCTTATCTGCTCTTGTACCCACATTGCTCACTACTTTTTGGTAAATTAGAACAACTTTGAAGATTGTATTGGTCAAGTTTCTGTTGTAGAGAACAATGTAATTCTTCCTACTTTAAGCAAAGAGAGATTTATTACAGGGAGTTCAATGCCTTTCTGAATTGTTGAGGGGGCTTAAAAACATAATCTAGTATGACCTGATAGGAGCAACTCCCAATTCCATCTTGCAGAACTTGACTGCCACGGTAGCCAGTGTTCTAGCCCGATCAGGAAGTTAGCTGCTGATGTGGATGCTGCTGCTCACCTCCTGGCCCCAGAACCATGCTACCTCAGCTACCACCCACAAGAGCAAGATGGGTATGTCAGACACATTTTCTCTTCCCACTTATTTCAGTTTTACTCTTAACTCAATAGGAGCATACAAATTTAGATTTTGCATGATTCACTTTTATCATGATCTGCCTGACAGGGCTTAAGTCCAATCCAGAACCCTAGTAGCAAGAGAGCTAGGAAATGTGTTTAGTTTTCCAGCCTCTGCAGTTTGCTAGTAGAAGGCTGGAGTATATTTGAGTGATTCAGTCTATAATCTATGCAAATTCATGGTTTCCAACTATAGCTAGTTCTTCAAAATTGTCCTGCAGTCCTTTCACTTGTGCTTGATAGGTTGATTTTTTTGTCTGTTAAAACAGCAATTCCCATTCTAGTCTAGCCCTTTTTACTCATAGCAGTCAACTGGAGCCTAAGCCTGAGAGGAAAAGAAGCTGTTGGGTGTGAACTTCACTTAACTGTTCTTCCATCCTTCCCTCCTATCCCATTGAAATTACTGTAAGTAGCTGTAGCACCACTTTATGGAGTGTTAGAAAGAGGAGGTGAGAGTTAGCAAATTCAGCAGGAGACTGAGAGACTCTGAGGGTGGGGTCCAGGATGTGAGAAGGACAAGTGTAATGAGGAATGTAAAAATATTCTAGAGGCTCTGAAAACAAACTCTCATGAGCATGTGACATCAAACTCTTTCCTTCTTGAAAACAGGACATTTCTCTCTTCTGTCTCACTGATTGCACCTCGTTCTGTTTCCTTTGAACCCTCTTCTCTTCCTCGCCTCAGAACTCAGTTCCTATTCTGTTCTTTACTTCTCTCTCTGTGGGCAATCTCCTCCTTAATTTATCTCTAGCCTCAACCTTTCGCAGAAGTGTAGAGTTATATTTCCAGTGGTCTATATTTATCTCCTCTTAGCATATTAGATTGGTTTTAGCTATCTAAAATGCTTCTCCAAACTCAGTTTTTTTCTCCTCCAAATCTGCCTCTCACCTAGTGTCCCCCATTTTAGCAAATAGATTTATAATCTACCTAGTAACTAAACCTCAAACCTTGGAGTTATCCTTTATCCTTTCTTTTTCTCATTTTTCACATTCGGTCCATTAGCAAATTCTGCTGTCTGCCTTCAAACTATACCCTTGAAATCGACCACTTGTAATCAACCTTATTACTGCCATCCCAGGCCACCATTGTCACTAACAAGCCTTCTAAATAGTGGCCCTGACTTTACTCTTAACTTCTGTACCCAGCCGCCAGAGTGACATAAATCTGATCATGTCTTTCCACTGTTCGCTTAGAATGTAAATACCATTGCACTTAGGATACAATTTAAAATCCTTACTATGGCCTACAAAGTTCTTTGTGTATGGTGCTGGCTGCTGATCATGTCTTTCCACTGTTCGCTTAGAATGTAAATACCATTGCACTTAGGATACAATTTTAAATCCTTACTATGGCCTACAAAGTTCTTTGTGTATGGTGCTGGCTGTCTTTCTGACTTTACTTCCTGCTGTTATTCATCTGGTTCACTAAGCTGCTTCTACACTGCCTCCTAATTTTTCCCTATTTAAAACAACTTGTTTCCCTAGTTGGGATAGATACATAATGGTACATGTCTTTTTTTTTCTGTTCCCCACTAGAACATAAGCTTCATGAGAGCAGGAACTTTATTTTGCTCCTTGTCTTATCTTTTTTTTTTGCCTGGTACACAGGTGCTGAAATATTTGCTGAATGGAAGGCAGGGACAGTGAAATTATTCTGAAGGTCTCATCTTAATTGGAAGCTTTTCTTTAAATTTAAAAATATATTTTTTTATAATAAGTGCATCCTAAAATGTACTTATTATACATATCACACATGGTAATCAAGGGAGGGGGGAGCAGAGCTGGCCCATGGCTGGCTATGTTGCTGGCCTGATTGTGGTGGGGGTGGGGCGGGGTGGGATGGAGGTGAGGCTTAGGCCTTTGGCCCTCTGTTTCAGGACCCCAGGGCTTCTGGCTCCATCTCTGGCCTGGTGTGGTGGGTGGGGCCAAGGTTAATTGGAAGATTGAAGAATGAAGTGTCTTTGTGGGAGAAACAGTTTAAAAAAATAAAGTAAAATATGTGACTGATTATTATTGTAGAGAAAGGAAAAGTAAGCATTAAGGAATGGGACAAGTATAGAACTTTCCTATTAACAGGAAAAAAAAATGGAATGAATAGCAAGCAATCTGACCAAACCGTAGGAGTTAGGAAAGAAAAAGTGGAAACAGTATAAAATAGCAAAGTAAGAGGAAAGAAATAGATGGGGATGAGCCAGAGACTTCCTGTTTTGCCAAGATGGGGCAGCCCCATTCCTTCCAGGTTCACCCTCTTACAGCTAAAAATCTCTGGGCTTAATATAACAAGCATAGGAAGATGCCGAAAGGTGGTAAGAAGATGGTGGACAGTCTAGAGACCTGGGGACTTGAGAAATGACAAGGGGGTGAATTCCCTGGGTTTCCTTATTGTCTCTCATATGTCCAGTACAGGGTGCTGCACAGAGGCTTCCAACCCCCAATGGCTAGTAATCACAAACAAAATATGCTCCAATAAGAACCTGTTCCCCCTAACAAAAGAATAGGGGAAGGGTGATCTAGCAAAAGAAAACTTTTGTCAGTACCCACCCTGTTCCTGCTCTAGCTAAACACCAAGGGACCACCACTCCCTCTTCAAAAGTGGGCAGCACACTCTAGTCCTCCCACCCAGAGGTTGGTCGCTATGCCTGAGCAGGGAGGTGATCTTTCGTTCCTTACCTGGCAGATGCAGATGGCACTTCAATTTTTCTACTAGGTGGTATCAACAGGGTCTAGTGGGGAGCTGATCTTTCACTTTTAGATGGTGCTTTGACTTCTCTGCTGTGGGATAGTGTCAGTAAGGTCCAGCTTGGAGCCTGGTTTCCAACTCCAACCAGCCATAACAACATGGTGCAAGCAGTACCACTGCACTTGACCCCCTACTCTTTACCACCATTGTCTTCCAGTGGGGAGGTGTGAGCTTCCACACCCACTGGCATCAAAAGGTGGAATGAGGTGGAAGGAGGTGGGAATAGTTGGTACTTTACTTCCCCTCTTCCCTCCTCTAGTGTAAATGAGGCCCACTGGGGTGCTGAGCAGCCATTTGCATTATGCAGCAACAAACTGGTCTGACTTAGCCCTTGGGTTTCCCCTTCTCTAGTGGTAGCTTGGCCCAGTTGGGGAGCTGATCTCACACGAAGGCAACAGAAATGGTGAGTTGGAGCCATACTTTTACTGGGAACGTGTCAGTGAGCTGAACTTCTTACCACATCAGTCTGGAACAAGGCAGTATGAATCAGTGCTTCACTTTTGTCAGGGTGGTGGGAAGGAGAGGGTCTAGTGGACAGTTGAAAATGCATATCCACTTGTCCCTGGTATTATATCTTTTACCGGGGGAAAAAGATTAAATAGGATCCAGGGTTTCTTAATATAAAAAATATACAAAAGAGGGTCTAGTGGACAGTTGAAAATGCATATCCACTTGTCCCTGGTATTATATCTTTTACCAGGGGAAAAAGATTAAATAGGATCCAGGGTTTCTTAATATAAAAAATATGCAAGATACAGTTAATCACTCATTATACCAAGAAGCAGGAAAATCACTCATGAATGAGAAAGAACAATCAATAGGTATTGAGATTTGTGACAAGGATTTGTAAGCAGCCATGATAAAAATGTTTTAACAAGCTATTACAAATTCTCTTGAAGCAAAAAATTAGAAAATCTCAGCCAAGACATAGAATTTATTTAAAAAACAAACAAGAAACACACACCAAAAAATGGTAGAACTGAAAAATAACTGCGAAAATTGCCGAATGGGCTTAATAGTGGAGTGGAGATGACAGAGGACAGAATTAGTGAACTTTAAGTCAAGTGACCCAATGTGAACACAGAGAAAATAGACTGGGAAAAACAAAAACAAAAACAAAAAAAAAAACTGAGCCTCACAGACCTCTTGGGACAATAAGAAAAGAGCTAACATTTGTGTCATTGCAGTTCCAGAAGGAGAGGATAGGGTGAGTGGGACCAAAAAAGTATCTGAAGAAATAATGAGAACTTCCCAAATTTGGTGAAAGACATAAACCTATAGATCCAGGAAACTAAGTGAACCCTAAACAGGATAAACCAAAAGAAATCCATGCCCAGACATGTAATAATTAAACTTTTGCAAGCTAAAGACAAAGGAAAATTATTGAAAGTAGCCGGAGTTAAATGATGCATTACTTACAGGGGGAAAGCAGTCTGAATGAGAGGAGCTTTCTCATCTGGAATGATGGAGGCCAGAAGGAAGTAGCACAGAACTTTTTCAGTACTGAAAGAAAAGGATTATTAACCACAAATTCCATATGCAGCAAAAATATCCTCCAGGAATGAAAGGGAAAGAAAAACTTTCTTGAATGAAGGAATACCGAGAATTTATTGCTCACAAACATATCCTAAAAGATCAGGTAAAGCAAATTCTCTAAATAGAAAGGAAATAACAGAAGAACACATTGAATCTCAGAAAGAAACACTGGAATGGGTAAAAACATGGGTAAATATATAATCTATTCTTAGTTTCTTAAATCATATTTCATGGATGAAGCAAAAATAACACAATATGATGTGCTAAATGTTATGTAGAGGAAATATTTAAGATAATTACATTTAAAGTTAGGAGGGTAAAGGGACCTACGTGGAAGCATTTTTTTCTGTACTTATAGGATAAAATATTGATACAAGTAGTGTGTGATAAGTTACATATGCATATTGTAATCCTTAGAGCAGCCAATAAGAAAACTATACAAAGTAATAGTTAGAAATACTATGAACAAATCAAGATGAAATTATAGAAAAAAGTTTACATAATCCACAGGAAGGTAAGAAAGAAACAATAAAAACAGAAACAATAATTATAATTGCCTTAAATGTAGATGGTCTGAATATAAAGGACAGAGATTGGCAGAGTGGATAAGAAAACAGCCAAAGATCATGCTATTTACAAGAAATTTGCTTTAATACAATGGCATAGATAGGCTGAAAGTAAAGGATAGAAAAAGATATACAAACATTAATTTTAAAAAAACTCACAGGAGTGGCCATATTAATATAAAAAAAATAAATTTTGGAGGAAAGACAATAACTAGAGATATTACATGATAGAAGAATCAATCCATTAGGAAGACACAGTGATCCTAAATGTGTACATACCAAACAGAGCCTGAAAATACAAGAAGCAAAAACTGAGAGCTGAAAGGAGAAATACCAGGGTACTTCAAAAAGTTAATGGAAATATTACTATTATCTTTCAGTTCTATATTTTCATGAACTTTTTGAAATACCTTTGTACATAAATTTAACAAATTAGAGAATGTACACATATGTAAATTAGTAAATCAGATAAATTCAAGTTGGGATTCTCCATTTTCAGCAACTGATATAAATACTAGGAAATTAGCAAGAATATGGAACTTAACAGTCAACCAACAGGTTCTAATTGACATTTAGAACGCTTCACCCCAAAACAGAATGTACTATTTTTTCATGGGCTCGTGGAACATTAATCAATGGGGACGTTATTCTGGGTTACAAAACAATCCTAAAAAAATTTTAAAGGATTGAAATCCTACAAAATATGTTCTGTGACAGTAATGGAATCAAACTAAGAACAAAGACAACAGGAAAATCTCCAAACACTCTAACAACCCATAAATAATCCTTGAATCAGTGTCAAAGGAAAATTTTAAACACTTAAAAATGAAAATACTGTATATCAGATATGTGGGATGAAGCGTAAAGCAATGCTGAGAGGGAAGCTTTTATAGCACTAAGTGATTACATTTGGGAAGAGGAAAGGTCTCAAATCGCTAATCGAAGATCCTGCCTAAAGAAACTAGAAAAAGAGAAAAATAAACCCAAAGCAAGCAGAAGGAGGTGAAGAACAGAAGTCAAACCTAGAAATAAGAAAAAAAAATCATAAAGAGCTGGTTCTTTGAAAAGATTAATAAATTTGATAAACTTAGCAAAACTGATAAAGGGAGAAGATACAAATCACAGTGATCAGGAGTGAAGTAGAGGATATCACTACAGATCCTGCAGATGTTAAAAGAATAAGGTAATGCTATCAACAACTTTGTGCTCATAAATTCGACAACTTAGAGGAAATGTTATTTAGTTTTAGTTAGCTTTTAGTTTGTTTTTCTCAAACTAAAATCTAATAAAACTCAACCAAGATGAAATAGACAACCTGAATCAAATTCTTAATTTAAAAGGTCCTGAAAAAGAAATCTCCAGGCCCAGATGGTTTCACTGGAGAATTTACCAACATTTAAAGAATTAACACCAATTTTATTCAATCTCTTCCAGAAGATAGGAGAGAAGGAAGACTTTAAACTTACTTTATGAGTCTAGTATTTCCCTGATGGCAAAATCAGACAATGATAGAAAAAAACAAACAAGGGGCCGGCCCAGTGGCGCACTGGATAGTGCGCCGCTTGGGAAGCGCGGTGGCGCTCCCGTCCGAGGGTTCGGATCCCATATGCAGACCGGTTCCCGCTCACTGGCTGAGCGAGGCGCGGGAGCAACGCCGAGGCTTGCGATCCCGTTGCCGGTCCCCGGTCCGGTACGGGGGCAACACTGAGGGTTGCGATCCGTTGCCGGACACGGAAAAAAAGACAAAAGACAAAAAAAAAAAAAAAGAAAAAGAAAAAAACAAACAAAAAACTCTACAGTCGAATATCTCTCAAACTTAGAGGGAATACTCGATAAAATATTAGCAAGTTGAATTAGTAATATCTAAAAAAAATTAACACAACCAAGTGGGATTTATTCTAGGCATGCAAGTCTTTTTCAACACTTGAAAACCAGTCATTGTAATCTACCATGTCAACAGGCTAAAGAAGAAAAGTAGAATGATCTATCAGTT
>NW_007738124.1:21447-21910 GCF_000696425.1 Galeopterus variegatus
CCAAAAACAAACAAACAAAAAAACTCCTCCAGCTTTGGCCATACTTAATAGTGAAAGGTGGAACGTTTTTCCTCTCAGACTGGGAACAACTTCAGGATGTACACTCCTACCTTTGCTGTCCAAAATAGTACTGGGAGTTCTAGCCATTGCAGTAAAGCAAGAAAAATAATTGAAAAGCATACAAAAAGAAACTGCCCCTATTTACAGATTACACAATTGTTTATATAGAAAAATCCTAAGGAATCTAGAAAAACTCCTTGAACTAATAAGTGAATGCAACATGGTTGTAGAATACAAGGACAACACATAGAAATCACATTTTTTATCCGAACAACGAATATGTGGAAACTGAAATTAAAAATACCATTTACAGGTGCTGCAAAGAACACGAAACACTTAGGTATAAACTTCATGTATATAAGATTTTTGTGCTGAAAATTACGAAATACTGATGAAATAAACC
>NW_007738124.1:23610-25134 GCF_000696425.1 Galeopterus variegatus
AGGTAGCCTGTTCAACAAATGATGCTGGACCAGTTGGACAACCATAGACAAAATGATGAACGTATACCTAAACATTGTATCTTATACAGAATTAAGTAATGGATTTAAATGTAAAATTATAAAACTTTCAGGGGGAAAAAAACGTGTCTTCAGGATCCGGTACTAGGTAATGAGTTCTTAGTATTGACACCAACAGCAACATTCATATAAGAAAAAATTAATGAATTGGAACCCATTAAATTAAGAAAAATCTTTTTCTCTGTGAAAGGCCATATTAAGAGAATAAAAGACAAGCTATAAGCTGGTAGAAAATATTTGCAACTAATATATATGCCGGAAGGCTATTATATAGAATATACAGAGAATTCTAAAAATTCAGTAGTAAAAACATTCCAGTTAGAAAATGGGCAAAAGACATCAAAAGGCATTTCACTGACGAGAACATATAAATGGCAAGTAAGCAGAGAAAAAGATGTTCAAATGATTAGTGATTAGGGAAATGAAAACTAAAACCATAAGGAGGACCACTGCTAAATGGCTGAAATAAAAAATATTGACAAAACTAAATGCTGGTAAGGATGCAGAGGAGCAGCATCACTCATACATTGGTTGTGGGAATGTAAAGTGGTACAGCCACTCTAGAAAACAGTTTGGCAGTTTTTTACAAAACTAAACATGCAGCTGTCATGTAACTTGGCAGTTGTACTCCTGGACATTTATCCCAGAGAAATGAAAANATGCAGCTGTCATGTAACTTGGCAGTTGTACTCCTGGACATTTATCCCAGAGAAATGAAAACATAGTCATATAAAAACATATACACAAATGTTCATAGAAGCTTATTTGTAATACCCCCAAACTGGAAACAACCCAGATGTTCTTCATTGGATGAATAGTTAAATAAACCATAGTACATCCATGTCATGATAACTTCTCACAATAAAAAGGAACAAATTATCAATACACGTAATTGGGTGAATGTCCGTGTGGAGTGACAAAAACCCTATTCCGAAAGGTTACATGAGGTATGATTATATAATTTTTGTGAAATGACAGAATTCTAGAAATGGATTAGTGGTTTAAATGTTTAAAGATTGGATGAGAGTGGGTGTGGCTAACTAAAGGACAACATGGGGGATCCTTGTTTTGATGGAAATATTCTGTATGTTTACTGTATTAACGTCAATATCCTGTCTATGGTATTTGTACTACAGCTATTCAAGATGTTGCCATTGTAGGAAACTTGGTCAAGGGTGAATGGGATCTCTTGGTGGTATTTCTTACAATTGCATGTGAATCTACAATTATAATAAAATTTAAAAATGTGAATGGACTGAATTCTATTAGACAAGATTGGAAATTGCCTTAAACACAGCTGATTACAAGTAACACTTCAATCCAGTTTAAGGGAAGGTGAAAATACGGAGATGGGTAAAAAGGTACCATACAAAAAAAAAAAGAACAAAACAGGAATGGCAATATTGATATCAGAGCAGTTGAAACTTTGAATGTAAACTTCAATAA
>NW_007738124.1:25610-28619 GCF_000696425.1 Galeopterus variegatus
AACTTTGAATGTAAACTTCAATAAATTTAGTTAGAGCAGACAAAGCAATAAAAGGAATGTATACTACCAGAAGCCACATGCAGGGAAAAAAACTACAGAATTAAATGTCATCCATATTTACGCAAAGTAAAAAGTACAAACAAACAAAAACCCTCTACATATTCAATTTAAAAGATTTTAAAATTATGGTAAAATACATGTGACTTCTTAATTTTCCATCTTAACCATTTAAGTGTACAGTTTAGTACTTTAAGTACATTCACATTATTGTGCAACCAATCTCTAGTGCTCCGTTTGCAAAACTGAAGTACTATATCTAGCTCTCAAGGTCTTTTTTTTTTTTTTACACTATATTTTAGTTGTGTGATATAATAAAATTCTCACTTAAGTACTGGCAGTGGTTAGCTTTAAAAAATATTTTCTTATAATTTCAATATATGCTTTAGTTATATTGATATAGAAGCTTAAAAGAATAGTGGAAAGTTATTTCCAAGCTGAATGAGATTGACAGCTGTTGTGATCATAAATAGAAAAGGACCCCCAAATTTGCAACAAACGTTAAAACTATATCAGAACAGGTGAATATTATGTCCTTTTTTGTTGTTGCTGGACTGAATATAATAAATAGCATGCCGAAAGCATGTTTCGATCAGATGTGCTTGGGCCCTGTCTGGTGTATAATTTTTTTTTTTTTTTGTCTTTTTTTTCGTGACCGGTAAGGGGATTGCAACCCTTGGTGTGGTGTCGCCCGCACCGCGCTCAGCCGGTGAGCGCACCGGCCAGTCCTATATAGGATCCGAACCCGTGGTGGGAGCGTCGCTGCGACCCGTGGCGGGAGCGTCACTGCACTCCCAGTCCCGCACTCTCCCGAGTGCGCCATGGGGCCGGCCCTGGTGTATAATTTAACTTTGGCACGTATGTGGGCAGAAGTGTACTTGGTAGTGTAGTTCTGTAAGAGAACATAAAAATACAACAGTCTTGAATGCAGAAAAGTGGTGAGCCTTTGGAATTAATGACATGATTACTATAAGTTATACCCTTGTACGGTAATATC
This sequence comes from Galeopterus variegatus, assembly GCF_000696425.1. NCBI lineage: Eukaryota > Metazoa > Chordata > Mammalia > Dermoptera > Cynocephalidae > Galeopterus > Galeopterus variegatus. Next base: position 26,665 of record NW_007738124.1, read on the forward strand.
AAGAGATGCTTTATTTCAGTATCCATACAAGCACAAATTAACCTGACTACATAAGGTAGTGCACTGGGGAACCTTTTTATATAAAAATTTGTTGCACTAATTATAACTGTTGTACTTTATTACAGATATAGTAAAAATATAGTTGGCCCTCCGTATCCATGGGTTCCACATCCATGGATTCAACCAATCACGGATTGAAAATATTCAAAAAAGAAAACAATATGATAAAAAATAATACAGGGCCGGCCCGGTGGCGCACTGGAGAGTGCGCTGCTTGAGAGTGCGGCGTCACTCCCGCGGAGGGTTCGGATCCCATGTGGAGACCGGTTCCCGCTCACTCGCTGAGCACGGTGCGGGCGCAACACCGAGGGTTGCGATCCTGTTGCCGGTCCCCGGTACGAGCGCGACACCAAGGGTTGCGATCCCGTTACCGGTCAGTAAAAAAAGACAAAAAGAAAAAAATAATAATAAAAAAAAAATAATACAGATGAAAATACAGTATAATTACTATTTACATAACATTTATATTATATTAAATATAAGTAACCTAGAGACGATTTAAAGTATACAAGAGGATGTGGGTATGTTATATGCACATACTGTGCCATTTTATACAAGAGAGTTGAGCATCCCTGGATATACTGCAAAAATTTAAGTGTTCACAGAAGCGTTGAAGTATTACTGCAGAACCTTGGGGCCCACAGAATGTAGTGTGATCCCTACTGCATTGTAATACATGGAAGGAATGTCATTAGGAGCTGCATTTTGGATTTGGAGGATTTTATTTTCAGATGATTTATGTGTTGTGTAGTAAAAATGCTTATGCTGTGATACAATCTATTTCTTGGTTTCTTTAGGACCCAACTTGTTCTATATTAACAATATTTCTACAATTTAAATCTTAATTTCAAAAGAACACATTGACTGAAAAACATACTAGGACATAATATATGTTAAACAAATGAAATTAAAATGAGACTGAGCTAACCTTTTAATATAAATATAATGTAAACAAACTAACGTAGCTGTTTTTAAGAGATTAGATCCTCCTAGAAAATTTCATAAAATGCTAAATACTCAGTGATGTGAACACATTAACTGTATTTTACTTACACATTCTTACAATAAGAAGCCGGATTGGCAATGTAATTTTAAAATAACAAAAACCCTACCAGTTGATAACATCAGTTTGTTTTTCCAGAAAACACTTTATTTGAAGACAGAAGTATGGTAACTTCACTTATAAGGATGTGTAACATGTTTGCAGAAACCTAAATTCAAGAATGGTACCACACTCTCTTAAAAAGATCCTTCAGAATTATTTATTTACCCTGCCCATGCCTTTCCTTTTCATTTTCCTGTTTCAGTATTGCCCTCAAGTATTTCTTCCTCAGTAGTAAGTGTCCTTGTACCACGAAATTTGAGAATTTTTCATATTAAATAGCTTCTGGCAGTCACTTTTGATCTGTTAGGATATACACCACCCTGTCTACATTACACAAGCTGGGCTGCTGTGACATCAGTGGTCAACCATTCTCAGCCTGTTGGGATTACACTGTCATCACACGCTATAGCTACTTGTTTTCTCTCTCTTTTAAATGTAATAATTTAAGAAATTCTTTTAGAACAACCCTATTGTTAGATGTTTGATGTTTCTGGTGTTTGTAGTCCTAGATGAACTGTTTTGGGGTCTAATTCTTAAGATTTACAGTCTCAGTTTTTCTAATTGCAACTTTGAATACCTAATACTCTTCTGCTTAGAATCTTTCAAGGGGTCCCTGTTGTCTTCAGAATAAAATTTATACTATTGAGCACGAAGGACTGCTGCTTATAATAAAGTTGATTGTGCCCTGCATGTGGGTACAAGTAAGGGTATGTCCTACCAGCTTCTCTGCTACCCAAGTTCTGGCAGTGGTTGTGGTAGTTGGGAACTTTTCTAGTTCATTGAGAGGCAT
>NW_007738124.1:28938-41056 GCF_000696425.1 Galeopterus variegatus
CTGCTTAGAATCTTTCAAGGGGTCCCTGTTGTCTTCAGAATAAAATTTATACTATTGAGCACGAAGGACTGCTGCTTATAATAAAGTTGATTGTGCCCTGCATGTGGGTACAAGTAAGGGTATGTCCTACCAGCTTCTCTGCTACCCAAGTTCTGGCAGTGGTTGTGGTAGTTGGGAACTTTTCTAGTTCATTGAGAGGCATCACACTTCTGTGGGCTAGTGAAGCTCTAGTGAACCTTTATATGAAGGTGCTTCAAAAAGGTCATGGAAAAGTAGAATGAAAAGATAATATGAATCTTTTCATGGATTTTTTGAAGATCCTTCGTATAAGGCTGTTCATCTGGCTTTCACCTTCTTCCTAGGCTCCACCTTATTCTCTCCTTTTCCTGCCAGTACCACACACATATATCTATGATCCTGATATATGAAACTGCTTGAAGGTCTCCAAATGTACTATGCTGTCTGGTACCTTTGTAGTAATAACAATAATTAAACTACTTATGGCAGATAACTTTACATGCATTATCTTATCCTCACACCAAGAACATGAGGGTAGGTGCATTATTGTCCTCATTAAATATGAAGGAGGAAGTTGAGGCATGGAGAGGTTAAATGATTTGTGCAGGATCAAACAGCTATAAAGTGGAGATGGGAATTGAACCTATGCTATGATTGGACGCAATTAACTTTTGAAACCTCAATGACTAGAATTTTAAAAGTTAGTGTTAAAATTTACAGAAGTTTTTCTGCATTTCTAGTGAAGGAGCCCAAGGTCACCTTTGAGGACAAAATGCTGCTTTGAGAATATCACTTAAGAAGGTCTTTTGGTTATGTAAAAGTATGGCAAGACCTTATCTGGAATGTGGAGCCAAACTTCTGCATGTAAAATCTAAGGATTTCTGCCCCCCTATCCCCAGTTTGGGAGGAGTTGCACTTCTACATTGTTTCCTTCTAAATGCAAAACCAAAATGCTCTGTAGATCTCTAGGGATGTCAAAGGCCTCGATTTCTGGAAGATAAATCTTAGGGGAGTGGTAAAAGACTAGACTTCCCATGACCAGGTGGGATGTGGACTTTGAGCAAATGAGTATCCATGGCAGTACTCTTTCAGTAGGAGTGGAAGAATTAAAAGCACACATCATATGAGGACAGCAATATTATCGAAGAGACTATTTTAAGAAAGAGAAACCTAAAAAAGTGAGCATTGGAAAAGAACAGTTAAGCCATACCAAGTATGGCTAGTTATATCTCTCTAGCTATACCAAGTACGGCTAGAAATTAGGCATGGCAAACATTAAAGGAGAACATTAATAACACCAGAACTACTAAGAAAGCCAGTGAGACCATACATCCAAGAAGTTAGCAGTGAAGCAGAGAGAATTCATATTCCTTCTTTACTCATGAAATTGGAGAGAGTTTCATTGCATACACCAAAGTCTGTAGTTAAAATCTTGTTGCTCCCTGAAAGACTTTGTATCTTCTCACATTTTTTTTTTTTTTTTTTTGGCCCTTTTCCCTTTGCTTTCTTCACTGTCTTTTGCATCTAGTTGTGCTTGTCCTCATAGACCCTACGTATTAGATGCTATTCCTCTCCAATTGTATAAACCAGAAATGATTATGTTCTAATAGAAATTTTGAGCTACTCTGATGATGCTTGACATAAATTTCATATTCTATAGTATATGGAGCAATAGCTTTATAGGTTAAAGAACATAATTTTTGCATTGGTAGTGTTTATATTGTCTCCAATGTGCAATATATATATACAGTGAGCTTTAGATTGCTAGTGACCTGTGAATACTGACGTACTGCCACAATGAGACAGGGAGAGGGGAGAATACTCTTGGTAGACAGGCTGATAGAAAGGTTAGAACTCCCAAGTGAGGAGGCTGCAGGAGAGAATGAGATGATATTGGGTACGAGTTGGGAGACCTGGTGACTTTTCATAAAGCCACTGCTCTCAGCCTCTGCAAAAGTAACTGATGGAGCCAGGAGCAAAACAACTTTCTGTTTTTTCACCTGCTCTGTGATTACTGGGCTCAAGTTGCTCTGTCCAAGGTGGTTTTCTATTTAGAAGTCCTAGATATTCCCAACTTCCTTTTACTTTCATTTATGCCAAATTCCTGAGGTCCAGAGGCTAATCCTCTAGAACAGTATTTCCCTTTAGCTTTGTTTTTAATTTTGTTCCAAATTTAGTTTATATTCCTAAATGGCTTTACAAGTTTTCTCCCATGCCCTCAGAAGAAGTTATGTGCTTCTGAACCTCTGAAACTCTCGGGTATCGTTTTAGTGAATTAAGAATTCAGTTCATTGAACGATACTTCTGTGGCCTGAAAGAGTTAATAGAAATTTCTTAAGTACTTTATTAATTCCCAGTGAATAATCTATGTATTAGAGTGTGGCTTAGTATCTAGCCATTTACATACTACAGTATTTTTATTTCCTTTTGGGTAGTGAGCCCCAGAAAACAAATGGCCGTTGAACTTACATCATTATAAAGATGAGGTACACTCAAATCCCAGCTTCGTTCTACACTTCTGTGAGACCTTGGTGGATTAACCTTTTAAAATTTTTCTCTAAAGTGGGGGTGATGTTTACATCAGAGACAGCATGCACAGTGGTTATGCATTAGCTTTTAGTGGGTTTAATTCCTGCTTCACAACTTGGTAACTCTGTGATCTTAGGCAATTTAATTAACCTGTCTGATTCAGATTTTTTCACCTGTAAACTGGAATAATATTAGTATTTAAGTCATAAAGTTGTTACAAAGGTAAGTGCTCAATAAATGTGTTATTTTTATTACTTATTGTTAAGACTTTTTGAGCAGATCAAACAAAATGATGAAAAGTGCCAAATACTGTGTCTGGAACATAGTTGCAAACACTGAATAGAAGATAGCTTTTGCTGTTATTAATGACATAAGGTCCCTCTGTAGAGAATTCCAGTGTTAAAGGGCAATGTAATCAGCCACTCATAGTATAAAATATTTTAATGCTCTGCATCTTGTTTCTTACGTTGTTAGGCTCTGTCCTATATCTGGAATGTACTCCGCACATTTTTGTGTGTGTCACTATGGAGTTTATGTCGTTGGCCTGCTCTTTCTCCTTTTTACCTCCTGGGCAGCAGTATCTTGAAGTGAACTTTAGTTTTGTCATTTCTTTCATTTCTCTTCTGTATCCCTTCTCTCCTACCTCTGCTGTCTCCTTCCTCAGTCCTCCATTGCCTTCAGCTGCTCCGTGGTTACAATAATTTAAAAAAAAAATTCTGTAATTGTGTAACCTTTACTTTATGAGGGCTGTGGTTTTGTGAAAAAGCAGGGTCTCCTATTAAAATATGGCTCATGATCACTTAAGGGGAGAGTCACTCTGGGAGTCAATCATCTGAAAAAAGAGGCTAGGCTCCTCAGACTAGAAAGTGGAATAGGGGCTGAGTGGTGAGAACTCTGCGTTACTATAGGATGAAACTGCTTGACTCTTGGACCCGAGTGTGACTGGCCAAGATGTCCAGGAAGGAGATGCCCTGGCATGCATCCAGGAGGGATCAGCTTTGTGGAGGAAAGGACTAAAAGAGCAAGAGGCCTGTGAAGTTATTACCTGCCTTTTGGGGCCACACTATTTGTATCTTAAGACAGCATCTTGGATAGGTTTATCTAAGGTTTTTTTACACCTTGGGCATTGTTGGACTGTTGGTAAAATAGCAGGTGGAAGATGACGTTTGGGGATTAACACATAATCATTATTTATGCCAGCTTTTAATGTAACACAGTAACAAAAGTTCATGCTGTTGGTGGTATAGGTGTGAGGTACCCGATAACAGTAAGTTTGGCTTAGAAGAGGTAAACTATTTTCAGTCAATCAGTATATAGTGGATCAAAGGGGAGAGAATCACACCCAGCCCAGCAAAATAACATAACAGGATGAATATGCCACAAAGGAAAAAGGTTGTCATTTAACAATGGTCCCAGGAAAACAAAAATTTAACAAAAACTTTGTCAGTGCTTATGCAAGCATTATCTGCTGGATAAGGTATCTTGGCAGGCATATTACTGTAGTGGACATGGATACAGCATGATGCCATGAACTTCTGAAACCAGTAAATCCATTTCTTGCAGGTGCAAATGTACTGAGCCTTTGTTTATTACTTGTTCTCCAGTGTAGTTTATCTAGTGGGACAGACTATATTGATCAGAAGAGTTCAGTATTCAGTTGTCTTGCAGTTGTTTATTTTCTTGTAAATTACTAATAATACTGATAAATGTCATTTTGCTTTATATAATTGATTGCCTTTAATTTTGGCCTGAGGCATTTTTCTGAGTCTAATGTACTCTAGGACCAGGGTAAGGTCTTTGGGCCACAAGACTGAATATCTTATCTTGGACTGCTAGTATGTGAGGCATTTGGTAGTGGCTAGGTAATCTTTTTCTAGTAATGTCTCAGCTGTTGCTTCTATAATTCCCAAATATGTCTTCTTAACCTTACTGTTTTATAATGCTAAATGTTCACTTCTTATGATTGATCATGCAGTATGATAGTTTATACAAAACTTATAAAAATTAGTAAGACTGTTATAATAATTTTCCCCCATTAAAAGTGAAATAACACTGCTTTGTTTCTGAGATACTTAGCTTCAGCTGGTTTTTATGTTGCGCTAGGTGTTAAAAGAAAATTATGATAGGGTAAATGCAATTAGTGACATATGGTTGCCACAAGGATCAATAACATCTGGTACATAGATATCTATTTTGTGATAATATACCTTAGTTTCATTGGATAAAACTAGAGGAATAAATGCAGCTTGATTACTGCCTAAACAGCAGTTGTTGTGAGAGTCTATAGCCATCATTTTTAATGGGCAGCCTTGTTCTCCCATAGATTGGTTAATCTTAAAGACCAGGTGGTAGTTGTACCAAAATTTCATAGGTTTTATTTCCCATGTTTTGCTATAAAATCATGAAGATTTATTAACTAGAAAAGTTGTTTATTCATGTAAAAAGAATGAAAGTTGAATCATTTTATTTACCTAATAATTTTCTGTCGTTATTCAAAAAACAGAAAAATTAGAAAAAAATGGACTTTGACACCATTGTCTAACATGAAGAGAAAATATAGAAGAGGCAGGAAAAACAGAAAGCACAAAATAACATGACAGTTACAAATCCAAGTGTCAGTAATTATAATAAATGTAAATAGACTAGATGATTCAGTTAAAAGACAAAGGTTTCAGATTGGATTAAAAAAATGTGAGGTGCTAGGTTTATAAGAAACAGAATACAGAAAGCAAGATGGAGAATTATCTTTCAGGCTTATTCTATTTAAAATAAAGCTAGTGTGTACATTGCTATCAGACAAAATAGTAAGGCAAAAGGCATTAGTAGAGATGAAGACTGCTACAATAAAGGTAAAAGGTTCAGTTCACCAGGTATAAGAATTAGGGATTGTAGCATAGGTACAGATTATTTAAAGCAAAAATATATAGAAACAGAAGGAAACTAGCCAAATCCACAATCCTAGGGGGAAGTTGACACGTCTTTCTCTATAACTGATAGAATTGGCAGACAGAAAATTTCAGAAGGATAGAGAAGATCTAGAGAACATAATTGACAAATTTGACCTCATGGACATACAACGGTACTTCAAAAAGTTCATGGAAAAATAAAAGTAATATGAATGTTTTCATGAACTTTTTGATGTACTCTTGTACATAGAACATTACAGTTTCTGTATAATTTATTCTTTTCAAGCATGTATGGAACATTTAACATTGATTACATATAGGACTATAAAGCAAGTCTCAACAGACTTTAAGTGATTGAAATCATTATTTTTCCCTAACCATGGTGGAATTATGCAAGGAATCAATCAAAAGGTAAAAGGAAAATACCCATATATTTAGAAATTAAGAAATACATTTTATAGATTAACAAAACTTTATAAAATTTTATTAAATTTTTTAAAAGTTCTATAAAAGAAAAACTGTCATTTAAAAACAAAAAAAATCACTTGCTGAACCTAGTAACTGTAAAAATTGTCAGCATTTGGGGGTATTTTTCTTGATGTCCAAATATTTGACACTTACATATTTCAGAGATCTGCAATATTTTTGAGAATTCTTTCCCTGGAGGCTAGTGATCACATACGTTGGAGTAAGAAAGTCTCTGAGCTAAGTGGGGAAGAGATCATCCCTGCTGGTAGCAGGAGGGTATGACATGACCTGCTGGGAGGTCTGTGGATTTACTGAAACATCTACATCCAGAGTTAAGTTCACTGTCTGTGGCCCCTGTTTTTATTTAGAGGCTAGAAGAGCAGCTGAGCCTATAATTGTGTGTCCTTGGGCCAGACACTTAAAGAAATTTAAGGCTCAGACAAGTCATGGTAGATTATTTTTACTTCCATATTTAAATAATAACAGAGGCACCTTTAAGCCCTGGAAGATACTTTGGTTGTGGTTTCACCACCCGTTCCTATTTACATTTCTGAGGGGGAGAGAGATTTTTCAGATTATTACTGATGTTTGGTCATCTAGGGAAGCCCCTTTTTTCCCCCTTCCCTTTTTAAAGTTCTGAGGAGAATGAAAAAATTCAGGCATTCACAGCATCTTGTAAAGGAAATTAGTTCTGGCCTGAGTTTTGAAAGGGTGGGAATCTCAATCAGAACAGACACTAGGTTGAAGAAATAGTTTGTCACATCAAGGATGCAGGAGCAATCCGTATATGGGAATACCTTGTTGGAGTACAGAGGGTTTTGAAGCAAAACAAGGCATAAAAGAGCATGTGAACTGTTAAGCAGATATGTGTTTTTCTGGTGATCGTATCCCATTGTCTCAGTTCTTTTTAATTTTCTACATTATTCCAATTTAGCTTTTCTTGAGGCAATTCTGTTTCCTGTTATTATCATTGTTACCTTTTTTGAGTAGAGGGTAGACATGTAAGTGATGTAAGCAATGGCATGGAAAAATTCAAGATAAGTAGATTAGATCCTTTTTTACTACCCTTTTCTTAAAGTGCTTGACTTAATTCTGGATAACCACTTACAAACTTTAGTGAATATCTTTCATCTTGAAGGTTATTTTGGAAATTGATGACATTTAAAATAAAAGTATATAATCTTAGCCCGCATTTGGATTTATAAAATATACTGAACGTTGAATTCACATGACTCCCAATTTTTGAAGTAACTGTAATTTTAAAAAAATCAAAACACAAAACCATTAAGTAGATTAGATCCTTTTTTACTACCCTTTTCTTAAAGTGCTTGACTTAATTCTGGATAACCACTTACAAACTTTAGTGAATATCTTCATCTTGAAGGTTATTTTGGAAATTGATGACATTTAAAATAAAAGTATATAATCTTAGCCCGCATTTGGATTTATAAAATATACTGAACATTGAATTCACATGACTCCCAATTTTTGAAGTAACTGTAATTTTAAAAAAATCAAAACACAAANTAAGTAGATTAGATCCTTTTTTACTACCCTTTTCTTAAAGTGCTTGACTTAATTCTGGATAACCACTTACAAACTTTAGTGAATATCTTTCATCTTGAAGGTTATTTTGGAAATTGATGACATTTAAAATAAAAGTATATAATCTTAGCCCGCATTTGGATTTATAAAATATACTGAACGTTGAATTCACATGACTCCCAATTTTTGAAGTAACTGTAATTTTAAAAAAATCAAAACACAAATGAACTGAGAGAAAAGTTACAATTATACCACCTTTGGAAATAATAGGGTAACACATGTTCTGTTTCTGCTCCGTAAAATTAAAAACTAATGTGTAGCCCTTATTAGTAGTGTCTTGTATGTACTTTCTCTAATGGTTTACTTAAGAATTGGCTGAAGGCCATTTCTGAATGCCTATTGGAACTGCTCACTATGTACAGACCTATTACAAGTGATATTTCCCATCTGTCATGAATACAAACTTAATAACTAGATGAATGTACATAGATGATACAATTCATAGTTACAGGGATCATATTTTTTTCATCACTGGGAGAAGGACCATTCACTGGATTCCATACAGAAGATCAGTTGAAACTGTCTCATGTGTTTGAGCTCTTACTGTTTGTCAGCTTTCATGCAAAATGCTTTATGTGCATTACCTCAAGAGATAGGAAACCAGACCAGAGTGAGGTTAACTAACTTGCCCAAGTAATATATTTCATGGCAGAATTGGGTTTAAATCCACATTTTAGACCACTTCTCATTTCACCAAGATTGAGGTCATTTTTTAAGACAAAGAAAAAATAAAACTAGGGCTGTGGACAAATCTGAAGGCAATATGCCTTATATTTATGTTTGGAAAGTTGAATATCAGGAAAAGGTTTTTGAGTACTATTTTCTGATGGTAACTATGATCATCCTAGAAATGAATTTTCTGGGAAAAGTGTTGTTACGGGCAACACAATAAATTAAATTTAGCAATCTTACCATTTCATTTGTAAGAATACTTTTGGTGTCAGTGCTTTAACTCCTGGAAAAAAAAATTAAGTCAAATGATCAATTTATATATTTTTTATGTATATCAAAACCATACATTTATTAAATCATGTACAGTTTATTATATTTCACTGGGAATTCATATTGGTTTTATAGCTCTAGAGTAGACTGTTTAAATTTTGCTATGCTAGCAAAGGAATTAACCCTTGTCCTTATTAAAAATATATCCTGAAGGATAAGTGCAAAATATTATTGACTATACTATGCTTAAATGTCTCAAAATGAAAACAGAATGAAATAAAGTTAAACAAGGAAATTGTTGGCCTTAAACTGTATGTAGCTGATCATATTAAAGAGGCCTCACTGCTGTGTGACAGTAGATGCTTAAAATAATCCACTAGACAACACTTAGTGTATATGTAAGTGGTTTACTTTCTTGTGTCTATTGGGAAGCTCTGATTATATGATTATAACTTTGCTGTAGTTTATTTTCTTAGTTTCTTTGATTAAATTGGGTTGGAACCTATCTGGCCAAATCTAGACCTTTTTCAGTTATGTTATTAATTCCATTATATATTTTATTAAAATATGCAGCAAGGTTTTTTTTTTTTTTAAAGTAACTGAAGATTTCATAATATCTTGCATCTAAAATTGTGAATATTCTTTAAAATTAGGGCTAAAATTCTTTGTTAAAATATTGGGTCATTCACATAGATAATGGAGTTACTTCTAAAATGTAGCTGTCCATTGGAGAAAACTTTATAAATATACTGTTTGCCATTTGTAAATTTAAATCTCAACATTTCTGTTTTTCCAGTCAGATTTCTTTTCATTCTTTGCATCAGCTCTTCAAATCTTCCCCATTCTTCTCAGTCCCCTGGTCCCTCACTCTTCACAGGTGCCTTTCACAGAAGAAATAAAAGCCCTCGGAGTATTCCCCCTTAACTTCCTATCCAGCAGTCAACAAATTTATTTCTGTAGACACCTATCCTTACCTTTTATATTTTAACAAAGGCTTCTGGACCTAATTTCAGAAAATACCCCCTAACTGTATCTATTATTCCCAAATTTATTATCCATTAAATCTGCTATTTCATGCTTTCTGTATTCTTACCTTGAAATGTTGAGAGGGCAGAGCATAGAACTTTGGAGCACATCCCTAGAGTCCTCCCCTTAGAGTGATTTTGATCCTCTTGTTAATTCCCTTTATGTTCTTCAAAGTTAAATCATACAACTGTTCCAGCATTCATGGCATTTCTCCTCCTTGTCTCCCACTCTCACTGTATTGTCATGAGGACTGCACTGTACAAATAAGACACCTCATAGTGCCTATAGGCTATAGTTCCTGGCAAATAACAATATTGAAAAAGGAGGTTTCATGGCCTTCTACCTTATGAATTCCCATTTCAGCTTTATTAGCTTTTATAAACCATCCTTTGTAAGAATCTTGCTATGGATTCATATTAAACATAAATAAATACCTGTAGTTCTTGAAAATTGAGACAGTATTTGACATTTTCCAGTCATCCTGTACCTTTTAATTTTTTTAACCTTTTTTTTCCCCTATGAAATATAACGTATAAAAAGCATAAAGCAGATGTACAGTTCAACCAACTGTACAATAAACACTGGGGCAGTCAGAACCCAGATTAAGAAGTAGGAAATTGCCAGCTCCCAGAAGCCATCATGTTTGGTACCTCTCTTTAAAGGTTAAGGCAGGTGTTCCATGAGCTTATCCACAAGTTCCTGCATTGTAATTCATATCAGGAGGCTACAGTTTAGAGTATCTAAGATTCACTCCTTTGATATCTTCACTTATCTTTGGGTTTTGGTTTCCTCTTTCCAAAGTTTTCTGTATGTATGCTGAAGATTATTTTTGAGCAAGAAAGTAGGTATAGAGTGTATTGTCTATGATTGTTGCAGTGTAATGTAACTAAATGAAACTTTTCCCCCATTGTTTATAAATTATTTCATTCTAAGATTCAGTTTCCTGATATTAATTTTAGAGATTCATGCATTCTCTTAAACACATGATACAAGGGTACTTCAAAAAGTTTGTGGAAAAATAGAATTAAAAGATAATAATACGAATCTTTCCATGAACTTTTTGAGGAATCCTCGTATATCTTTATATCTTTAAAACATTTACTTTGAACATCAGAGCTCATCAGAAAAATACCTGCCTGACCACATTAACCTCTTGCTTCATCTCTTTCATTTTTCATTGGAATCATGTGCTCATATAGTAAGAATTTAATCTTTGGAGACTTTGGACACTCCTGTTGTTGATGTACATGTTGATACTCATGGTCTTAGAGAATGTGTCATTTTATGTTTCTATGTCTTGTTCTCTTACTCCTCCTCTTTTTCAGACTTTTCCCTCTTCTGTTTTTTCCCCTGCCTAGATTGCTCTCTCCCTCTCCTCCCCCTTCCCCCTTTCTCTTCTCTCTCCTTCCCTTAATTGAATGTTACAGAAACCAACCCCCCCCCCAAAAAAAAAACCAAAAAAACTCAAAACCCACAAAACCAAGTTTATGAACTAATGGCATAGATGCTCACATTACCTACCTGCGGCTTGCTGTACTGAAAAGAAAGGCAAACAGGTTTGGATAGATAACAAGTGGGAGCATATTTTTATGATTAAGGTACATGTAATATAATGTGACCACTGAGCATATCTTCAGTGACAGTATCTTCTAAAAAACAAAAACTGTGAACTTTCTTTGCTATTAAATTTATGACTTTTGATTAAGTATCTTTGTTCCTCTTGCATGCTCTCTTAATTATGCATAGCAAATGTATTTCTGATTACATTTGCTTTAAAAACTATACATTTAGCAACACAGAGAATGTAGCATAATAAAACTTCAAACTTCAAGATATCATAGATTGATATGTAAGCTATTCCCATTCATTTCTTGTACCAGAAAATTTATTTCAATAGTAAGTTATTTTAATGAGGGAGGAATATTTGGAACAATTACCTAATCTAATGATTGAATTTTTTAAAAACTTAGAGCATAAGTTCAGGTATGACTCAAAGTTTTTCTATAAAAAGCAGTCTCAAAATAGAAAGAATTAAGTGCTGTGTGGAATTACTATGCAGCTAGAATTTTCTGTATCATTAAAGGTTGTAGTAGCTCTGAGCATTGATATTGATTTTGAAAATTAATCCAATGGTCAGTCATCCCCCAGAAGACTTGATTTCTGAGACCTTTATGTGTACTTGCACTATAGTAAATAAGAATGCATCCTAGATGGAGCAAAAGTGTGGGTTTTAAGCATTTAATAAAAGCATTAAACATTTAAACTATTAATTTCTTTTCATTTGCAAATTGGGATTATATAATGACTGTTATAGATAGGAATATGGTACAACCATTTCTAGGGGTATGGTTTGGAATACTAGTGCAGTTTTTTCTGAGAACATGGAAATTAGAGCCCTAGCTTTCAGATTCTGTTTCTCAGAGCTCAAGGAGTTGAGAGTTTCTTCAGGGATCATTTTTGATATCCCCCCCCCCCAATCATAGAACCTATGGCATCACCTTGGAGACACGGTGTTAGTTCAGGGGATGGGCACGTGATCAGCGAAGTCAATTGGAGTCCTCTTTGGTGCTTTTCTGCAGGCATAACAAGGAAAGACTGCCTTTTCTTGTTGGATTGCTAATTGT
>NW_007738124.1:41402-46879 GCF_000696425.1 Galeopterus variegatus
CATTTTTGATATCCCCCCCCCCCAATCATAGAACCTATGGCATCACCTTGGAGACACGGTGTTAGTTCAGGGGATGGGCACGTGATCAGTGAAGTCAATTGGAGTCCTCTTTGGTGCTTTTCTGCAGGCATAACAAGGAAAGACTGCCTTTTCTTGTTGGATTGCTAATTGTGTGTGGGCTGCCAGTTGGCTTTCTTCCTGGCTCCGGTGTGGAATGCAGCACATGGAGGGAGCAGAGCCGGGAGACTGTAGCCCTGATGACACTTCGGGTCCTGCAAAGTTTGAAGTCATCCAGTCCAGGGCTACCCAGTTGCCTGGTGAATATGTTTCCTTTTAGTTCCGCCCCCCCCACCCCCCACCCCCCAATAGAATTAAGAAATATGACCAAGACGTTAGGGGAAGATGGTAAATTAAGAACTACTCTGGCAGGCTGTTGTTATTAAAAGAATCACAGGGGCTTTGTTTTCAGTTTTTAATTTTTGTTTGGTTTTGACTGGTAAGGGGATCACAACCCTTGGCACGGTGTGGTCCACACCACGCTCAGCCAATGAGCGCACTGGCCATCCCTATATAGGATCCGAACCCGCAGCCTCGGGGCTACCAGCACCGCACCTTCCCAAGTGAGCCATGGGGCTGGCCCCAGTTTTTAATTTTTTGATTATTATGTTTTTTTGGTTTGTGATGAGTGACTATATCTGACCAGGAACACGTTCAAACAAAACATTTTGGATACCTTTTCTAAAATATATATTTGAAGGGCCGGCCTGGTGGCGCACTGCTACAGTGCACCGCTTGGGAGCGCGGTGGCGCTCCCGCCGAGGGTTCGGATCCCACATACAGACCGGTTCCCGCTCACTGGCTGAGCAAGGGGCGGGTGCAGCACCGAGGGTTGCGATCCCGTTTCCGGTCCCGGTCTGGTACGGGCGCGACATTGAGGGTTGCGGTCCGTTGCCAGACACGAAAAAAGACAAAAAGGAAAAAAAATATTTATATATATTTGAAGAACAGGATTACTACATGGTCCCTTAGTGCTGACCTTCTACTCCACAGGATTCTGGGGCACTCTGGAGAACTGTGAGAATGCTAGAGCTGATGTGGCAATTCCAGGGTAGTCTCTTTGATTACAAACCTCACTTTCAAGAGTTCAGCAGTTTCGAGACAGTATCTTCAGGCTTTGTTGGGACTCTTTGGGGGATGCTACTATCCAGGGCATTCTGGAGATCACTGTAGAAAGAAATAATGTTTAGTAATTAGGCCCTGGAGATAGGAATTTTACTGTAGCCATGACCCTGAGAGTCTTAGGGAAAACTGAGGAAGGCTGTTTGTTTGGCCAAATGAATCTTGAGGTATCCATTTTGCCCTGGTGTTATCTCCCTCATTTATAACAACAGATGCTTTCACAAAGAAATTTTATGAGCAGGATATGATATTTTCTTCATTTTACTTTTGGTCCTGCCATTCTGCTGTCATCTTTGCAAGCCCCGTAACAATTAAGGTAGGAGAAGAGGAGGTGTTCTTTCCTCTTTTATTTCATGGCGTTCAGTGTTCTTAGACCAGAGCACCCTTTCTTTGACATTCCAACCAGTCCTATTAGTTTTTGGGTTTTTTTATATAGTGGTAGAGTATAAGCTCCAAGAGGTCAGGGGTCATGGTAGTTTTATTCACCATTATATTCTTGGCCAGCACCAGTGGAGTACTTGACACAACAGGTGCTTAATATACAGTCTGTTGAATGAGTGAATAAAGCTCCTAAAGTTATATCTAAATTTTAGTAACTGCTGGGGCTGATTCTCAAACAGGTACAGAGCACAACAGGTATTTTAAAGCAATTGGACTTTACTGTTATGCAAACATGTAGCTCTGGGGTAGCCTACTTAGATACCAAGCCAATAATGTTAATGAAATATGTCTGTGTATGTGTTTGAATGTTTTTGGGTGGGTTGGGGGGGGCGCAAATTAGAGCGTGCATGTCTAAAGACATTCAAACTGATGGAAACATTTTTCTTTCAATTCTCTTTTAATATTAGACTTGCTTAGGTTTATTGATATTCTTTGATAGAAATAACTAAGCTGCTGAAGATTGCTGTTGAAACACAAAAACTTTTCTTTCCCGTGTGTTTTAAAACCTGTCAGGAATATGTGACAAGCTAGTGTTGGGTCAATTGTCCTAGGTTTTGTAACCCTGGCCCAATGCTGCCACCTATCCTGCCTGATCCTGGAGCAGTGGGAGAGAAGCTGTTCATTCTGTCTGCTTTAGCAGTCCCCCGTTCCCAGAAGAAGGGAAGATTTTACTCTTAGGTAGTTGAGTACATTGGGAGGGAGTGAGGAAAGTTTTAATTTTAGGAATTTCCATATTGAAAATGGTACTGCCTATGTGTTATATGATGTATTAGACACAGAGTAGCAATGGATTTTTCCACATATTTGAATAATAATAAGTCCTCCAATGACTATTTATCGCATGTATGCTGAAGGAACAAAATGAGTTAGCAATTAGATTCATCATCTTTCCACCTTGGCTGAGTCTTAAAGTGAAAAACTGTTATACTGTAAGAAATTTAATGATGATCAAATGATAATCTTAAGTATATACCAAATTCTTAGAAAAAATATGTGATTAGTTATCTATGATACTATAGATTTTTTCTATACTAAAATTTAATTTAAAAACCTTCTGCCACAGGGCCTGCCCGGGGTCCTGAGGCTTAGAGCTGCAGACCAACCCCTCCTCCTGCAACCAGGCAAGGAGCATGCCAAAAACACCACTTCCATGTGGGTGGCCCGCCACAGCTGCTGCAAATGCGGCTAGACACCACAACCACTGTGCAGATGGCCCGCCAGCCACTCGAGTGTATTGACACAAGGAGAGTCACCAGTGGAGACCAAAGAAAACAGGAGGATGTCTCTCTCCACAAAGCCCATTTCAAAGTGATGGTAGAAGCATCTGCTCTGCAATAATAGTCAGGGACCTGAACACACCTCTCTCAGCACTGGACAGATCATCTGGTCACCAAATCAACAGAATAATGGTTACTCTTGCAGAAGGAGGGAAGGAATCTAGGGTTATCAGAGGTGGGGGGGGGCGGAGAGGTGGATGGGGAAAGATTGGACAAGGGGCATAAAGAATAAGTATGATTTGTAATATATACACTAATGATATTGATTTGATGAATATATTCAATGTTGAACCCCCAAAATGTATAATCAATCATGATTCAATAGAAAAACCCTAAAAACGTTAATTAAAATTTAGTACTGATTTTCTAAACATAGTTGTAGTAAGAATATTTGTATTTATCTTGTAGTACCTGTGTTACTTGTTCTTTGATTCCACTTTCTTGTCCCACCTACTGGTAGATTCTCTTCTTGCTTTTTCTATTTCGACTTCTTGCTCTTTTCTCTACCTCCCTGTGTCTCTTCTTTCTTTTTCCCCCTCTTTCCCATCTCCATTTCCTGCATCTTCTCTATGCTCTGTCTGCCTTTGATTCACTTCATTTATACATACAATTTGACCATCTCTCATTGGTTTATTTTTTAATTATTTATGAATCTCAGTAAATGGTTTCAAATAGAATAAGAGCAAGGTGTGCTTCCCAATGAATTATCCTGTGGCTGCCAGCTTTTTAGAACTGTTGGCTAGGATTCTACTTTGGTCATGCAACACAGATAGAGCATTTACTGTAGGTTTATTAGAGGAGAAAAAATAACATTATAATTGTTTTTATGGCCAGTATAGCTAGACAAGTTTATAAACTCAATTAAAAATAACGGTATTTTCCAGGGTGATTAAAGTGCTATACTGATAATAGATACTGAAAGTAAGCAATATGCACAACTTGGCAATTTAAAAAAAATCTTAAGTATTCTAGATCTATACTTTTGAGCAGATTAATTTTTCTGTGGCAGTCCTCATTTTCTCTACATTGAGTTATGTCTTGGTACCATGCTTTATTGCAAAACTCTCAGACCTAAAGGATTTAAAGTTTATTATTACGATTTTAGAGAAGGATGGAACAAAGAAAAATAATTTTCCTGAGTGAAGTGCCCTAGATCTCATAATAGCATTTTGATCTGAGAACTGTGCCATGATAAATAACTCCTACTGTAGAATATGGGTGAAGTTAACCCTGGAAGAATGCTATATATCCCTGAGGCATTAGGTGGCTGATTATGACTGTGTTATATTTTTACATAGTATAGTACACAAATGTGTGCCTCAGCTGAATGTAAATGCAACCTGCCTTCACCTTTTTTGGCTTTTTTTTTTTTTTTTTTTTTTCCCTTTTTGTCTTTTTTCGTGTCCGGCAATGGATCACAACCCTCAGTGTCATGCCCGGACCGGAACCGGCAACGGGATCGCAACCCTCTGTGTTGCTCCCATACCTTGCTCAGCCAGTGAGTGGGAACTGGTCTGTATGTGGGATCCGAACCCTCGGCGGGAGCGCCACGGCACTCCCAAGTGGCGCACTGCAGCAGTGCGCCACCGGGCTGGCCCTTTTTTGGCTTTTTGAAGACTCCTTTAGTAGAGGATTTATCCAACACATTGAAACTTTTTGTCATCTAGGTAATCTTACTATTTGCGTAGCATTTTGATGATTGTGTTTGAACATAAAAATACAGCAGCAGAAAACGTATACGATATTAGATTCATAATTCTTGGATTTACTATAAATGAATGCCAATTTTTTCTTATAACTTTACAAACTCTGTTAGCATATTAAGGTTTAAATTATTTTAAAGTGTAATTTAATTACTCCCCCCCCCAAACTTCTGAAGGAATATATATAAGATTTGGAATTCATTAATTTTCAGAAAATAAAAAAATTGCATTTATTCTGTAAGCTGATGCCTTGCAGTATGAAATAGTATTGAAGTGTATAATTAACACGTAACAATATTTATTGAGAATTATATGAATATATACCCACTTTTCTTTCTGGAAGACATTTTCATGTACTACCTAACAAGGTACTTTTTGGGATTATTTATAGCTTATACTTTTTTTTTAATAGTTTTCCATGATTTCTTTAATAGACTTCTAAGAAAAACATGGATAGTTTTAGGACAATAAACATCTATCTCTCATTTCAGTGCAGTTCATTTGTTTAAAAAATTTTATTTATCCATTTAATTTTATTGTGGGCCAATTGTAGATTCACATGCAGTTGTAAGAAATAATGAAGATCTTCTGCCTCCTTTTGCAAAGTTTCCTCCAACAGTAACATCTTGACAACTATAGAACAGTATCACATCCAGGATGTTGACATTGATATAGTCAAGATACAGAACAATTCTCTCAACACAAGGATCCCTCATGTTACCCTTTTATAGCCACACCCATTTCCCTCCTGCCACCCTCCACACCGCTCCTGGCCACTACTCTGTTCTTCATTTCTATAAATTTATTTTTATTTAAAAATTTTTTTTTTATTTTGTCAATATACAATGTAGTTAGTTATTGTGTCCCATCACCGAAA
>NW_007738125.1:0-33643 GCF_000696425.1 Galeopterus variegatus
AATAATCATATACATTGTATATTGACAAAATAAAAAATTAAAAAAAAATAAATAAATAAATTTGAAACTGTCCTAAAAAAAAAAAAGAAAATGTTTTCTACAAGATTTCTACAGCCCAAGACATGCATTTTTTTTTAATTGTAAAAACTATCTTTTAGTTTTTAATTTTTCTCCTCTTCCCATGATGTGCAATTCTTTCAATTGTGTTAAATGCTTTTTAAAAATATTGTTTATAGAATTTATCTTTTCAAGTCATGTTCTTCTGGTGTACAAAATATTCTCTCAGTTATTCCCTCAAAACGTAAAAAGGAGTATAATTTTTTATGGTCCATAGTTAAACTTATGAGAAGATTTTTTTTAAGTGTGACTATGAAGTAAGGGGATGCGCTTTCCTCATTGCATTATAAACCGGATTTGCAAAATTTCAAAAGGTACTTTATTAAAAGACTCTATCAGTGTCTCCAAAATCAAAGAACAGTTTTTTTAAGGTCATCTTACTAAAGGTTAAGAATCATTTGCATATAGAAACTTGGTGTGTTTACTAAAAATTTGTCTTTACCTTAAAAAAAAATAAAAAATAAAAAATAAAAATAAAAAAAAAAATAAGTTGAGCGCTCTGTAATATAGAATTCAATGGATTTCCAAATCAGCTTCCTGGGGTTTCGGAATAATTTCATGTTACCATATCAGTGTTGAAAAAAGAAATGTATCTCATCAAAACTATTCAGAAGCACCTCATTTTGATAGGAAAGTACTTTGTGATGATTACCTAATAGACAGCATTTGTTGAAACGCTTTTAATAGACCTTTTTTATCACATGCAAAAGAATTTCAATGCTAGTTCAGTCTCCTGTTTCATTCTGTCATGAATCAATTTGTAGAGACATTTAGAAGTCAATAATCCACTGCAGCTTTGATGACAGGTGATTAATTTCTACATTTTAGAGACATAATAAGATTTAGCAATAAAAAGGCCTTGAAGTAACCTACCGAACAGCTTTAATCTCAGTCTTGGGACTGTTGCTAAATATGAACGCTTGTACACAAATGTGAATGATTTAAGTTAGTAGGTTTTATTGCAGACTCCTTGTGTTTTCATATTAATCTTGCTTTACAATCGGGCTATCTATACAATCAATTTATGTTGGATATTTTTTCCAACACAGTGCTTGAAGGGAGGAGGGGGCTAACAAATTATTTACACACAGAGGGTTTGTTCTACAAAAGAAGTCATTTTACATGCTTATTGCTGAGGGGATGACTGATTTTATTGGTGTAGCAAGGAAAGAGGAAAAAAAAGTAAAAGTGGCCTTCAAAAGAGTCAGATGGGGTAGGTTCAGGAAATGGATGGCAACGAATGCCGAACAACAGCCAACACTTTCTTCCAAATCATCAGCCACTCTCTTTTTTAGGATGTCTTCCTTTCCATCTTTTCCATGCTTAAAATTAACAGAGCTCCAGAGTGGTCTCCAATCCTTATCAAATGATTTCCATAAATTTAAGAGCTAATAAAAAGAGTGAAATTAATCTAAACTAAAAAGAAGGGTTTGTCTTCTACTGACGCTGAAGGATGGTAAAGACTCAAATGCAGAGACTTGTTTTAAAGTAAATATGGAAATAAAGGCAGATAAATTCGATGGTCTCCGTAATTTATCATTCCTGACCAACAAATGGTATGTTCTTAGAAAGCAATAAGTGTTACTAAGGTAGATGTTCCAAGCTCAGCCGAGTTGTACTATGCTTGTTAAATCTTGGTAGCTTGAGGTTTCGCTTTTTTCTGACATGTTTTTGATGTAAGTGAAAGATTATTGCTGAAAGTCTTTATGGAAGAAATTTTTTTTTTTTTCTTTCAGAAGGAAATGACTAAAGAAGGGGTGGCTGCTTGACATGCATACAGAAAAAGAGAAGACAGCATGCTTCTGGGGAAGATCCAAGATCAGGACACAGAGACAAATAAAACACTTCTCAGGAGACCACCCAACAGATCAAAACTCAAACTCACCTCCCATCACTATGCTCTTCCCCTCCCCCAACAATCATGATCAAGACTTTGCTTTCCTCATTATTCTCTTTGATTTAAAGATTAGACATCTATTGTTATCTTTAACTCTTTCCTCTTTTTTAGTCCCAATTTGGCATATCTCTCATTAAAGTGTTTTCCTGAGTTAGGGCACCCGAGTCCTTCTAACTAGGTAACTCAGCAGCTTACAAGGGGGCTTTGTTGCCTCCAGCCTTACCCTGACCATCATCTGCCCATAAATCCTCAGGGCTGCTGCCAGACAAACCTTCCCACAGGACTCCTTGGTTGCCTGTTTGCCTTTTTGGTTCATTCACAAATTCAAGGACCAAGTTTAGCAATTAATACATGCTGGGCACCTTGGTAAGGACTAGGAATTTAAATATGAAGACATGGTAACTTTAAATAAAGCTTGAAATCTATCCAGAGAGACAGACACATAAATAACTAGCAGTGTGGTAAGTGCTATAACAGATCTGTAAGTATGTATTCACAAAGTGCAGTAGGTACCCAGCAGGAGCTGTTATTATTACTTCCTAAGGAGAAGACGTCAGGACTGAGACCTGTCAAATCTTACCAGGAAGAGAGGAGCTAACCAGACAGAGCAAACAATGTAGTAGACACAAGGAGTCATTCTTAAGGTTAGATAGATAGATAGATAGATAGATAGATAGATAGATAGATAGATAGATAGATAGATAATTGAGACAGAGAAATGGATGGACAGACAGATCGACCAATAGATCAGTAGATAATAGATAGAATCTCCTCCTGATCCTCTCTCTGCCCCTCTCTCATCCATTTTATTTCTTCCCTTCTCTTGCAAATTTCCTTACAGATGACTCTGTGTTTGCTGCCTTCCCAGATACTTAGCCTACCCCTCCATTGACACTCTTTCCCCCACTAAGAACATAAGTGACCTCCTAGATGCCAAATCAAAATTATCCTTTTCCATCTTTATGTTACTGGACTACTCTTGCATTTAAAACTTTTGTGCATGCCCTCATTTTAAAAACTCTTTACTTCCTTGGCTTTGACACCCACTCAAATTTTCTTGCACACCTTCTCCTACCTGTCAGACTCCTTTCTGGATTCTGTTTTTGTTTGTTTGTTCGTTTGTTT
Organism: Galeopterus variegatus; assembly: GCF_000696425.1. Lineage (NCBI taxonomy): Eukaryota > Metazoa > Chordata > Mammalia > Dermoptera > Cynocephalidae > Galeopterus > Galeopterus variegatus. Next base: position 3,140 of record NW_007738125.1, read on the forward strand.
GTTTTTTACTTATCTCTAAAGATTGAGTTCCAGAAGGATCTCTTTTCATTGTGCATACCTTCCTTTGAGAGAGGGGGCATCATTCTCACGGTTATAAACAGTACTTATCACAATTCCCCATTCGTCTCCAACCCAGACTTCCCTCCTGAAGTCAGAACCATTATATCCAACTACCTGTAGAACAGCTCACGGTGTTATAGTTACCTGTCTATAGAACATCTGCCAATGGCCACAGCATACTGTTTTTAAAGGAAGAGAGGGAAGACACAAATAAAAAAAGCAAAGAACATGCTTCAAGTAGATTAATCAGATTCATTAGTCAGAGATGTGGTTTATAAAACAAGGAACACACCCGGGAGTTACACAAGATATTCCAATCAGGAGGAAGGGGGAGAGTGATCTAGTAAATCTAAATAAATCTAGTAAATAGTGTATGTGTGTGTGTTTGTGTATTTATTTATTTATTTATTTATTCATAAAACAAGCATAAATAATAGCTGTATTGATTTGAATGCAATATCAAAAATGTTTGGAGATCACTAAAGTAAAGCAGGTTTTATAAAGACAAGACTGTGGGTTCAGTTCTGAAGGGGTGGCAATATTTTACTCTATAAATGACAAGATCCTCTTTTTCGTTACTTTTTTTTTCTGCTCAAGAACCAAAAAAATCCAAACTTAAACCATAAATATGATGTTATCCTGTCTACATAAAACTTCATTTTTTTATTTTAAAATGCACTGTAAACTTCAGAAACTAAGTTTTAGAGATACCACCAAAATTGACAATCCCATGAGTACTCGGTCTTAACACAAAATGTTTAGAACAACTATTGACTTTCTTTCACTGATCTTTCAACACTTCTTGTTGGTCAAATATAGAACTTTAAACATACCCACACACACACACAGCTGTTAATCTCTCTTTTGTTTAAATAGCAATATCTAGCATTTATATTAATGTTTCTTGCAACAGGTTCTAAGTGTTCTGTACACATTTACTTATCTATGCTTCAAAACAACCTAATGAGGTAGATACTATAAACACATCAAAGTTAGAAGAAACAGAGGAAATGAGTAATTTTCTTAAGATTTGTCTGGATTCAGGTCAGTCTACAAGATGTCTCTGCTCTTACGTAATTAAGAGGCAACAGCAAGAGAGAACCTACAAGTATAAGAATCTGCATATGGTGAATTCTTTCTTTCTTGGGATCCAACTTAATATTCCCTCCCCATGGCCCTCCACCCCCAGCCCCAGCACCGATATTCCTCCACATCCAGTGTTCATTTTTACCTCCAGTCCTTTGATCAATCTATTCCTGCCCCCCTCAAATGCTTTTAATCTTCTCTTCCCTGCCAAATCCTTTTCTTCCTTCAAGCCCAACTTATATCTTTAATTATGAACTTCTTTTGCAGTTATAATAAATACCACCATTTACAGTTCCTTGTTCTTGGGTTATTTTCATGTATTTAATTTTCCCCCATTAAAGTACAATTTCTATGAAGACAGAAAGCCATCCATGTGTGTCTTCTCCATAACTTCATGCTAGCTATGTCATATGTTAGAAATAACTACTTGTTTGAATGGATGACTGGATGAAGGACAATCTGGAGTAATCAAATAAATAAATAGCGATAGTAAGAAATAAAGAATATTGTATAAGTAAATCTTGAACTTAATGTGGAGTAAAGCATTTTAAAAGCTTATCTCGTATAAACACAAACAGGACTCTTCTAATAGTTTCAAATGCTTCAAAAACTCATTTTTTATTGTTCCAGGCTCTATGATGCTTATACTAAATGAAGGAGAGAAATGAACATTAACAGAGTACTTACTGTGTGCAAGGTCTCCATTGTGCACTTTACTCGGAAGTGCAGAATCTTAGTTAAGCCATACGACAGTACAGAAAAGTATTATCAACACCATTTTTACAGGTGATGAAGCAAAGATTCAGAGAGGGCAGGTAACATTCCCAAGATTAGACAACCATCAAGTAGAGGAGCTGTACTTTGAATTCAGGTCTAGATGAATCCCCAGCCAGTCTCTTTCTATTTATTGGTCCTTCTTTACACACTGTATGGTGATTATTGCTTCACTGGCTGTTTTGTAAAGCTAAGTCAACACCAGCAATGTTTTTCTAAATATGTGTAAAGAGCGTAAGAAAGGACACACAGTTCTTATTTGCTCTCTTGTGAGTTAAACATAGCCAATCAATATCAATATCCATTCCAGTCTCTACAAATATCAAGACTCCCCACACTCTCTCTGTACCTATAACTGCATAGCTTAAGGTCCCACTCTGGAAGGTACAGTTGCCAAAAGTATATATAATCTAGAGGTTACCTCCTCAGAAACACAATCTCTAATACTCGATATGCAAATTTGAGAAAATAGACTTTTTCTGAAGTTGCTTGAATGGGAAAGGGTCATTGGAAAGCATGCTGAGAGAGCTTCCTAGAAATGTTTGCCTCAAGTTCCCCACATAACTTGGAACCACAGAGCCCCATGGTTTGTTGGAAAAACCACAGGCTATACTTGGACAGAGCTCAGTTCTACTACTGGCTGTGCCACTTCTGAGCTGTGTAATATGGGAAAGGACCTTAACCTCTGTGAGCCACTGTTTCCATAGCTGTGAAATGGAAATAATAACTACAAGGTTGCCATAAACATTAACCAAAATAATTTACATAGAGCATCTGGAAAGTAGTAGGTATTTAATAAATAATATTTTCCATCACCATTGACAAAAAATATTCTCAATAGAGAATACTTACTCTTAATGTGTATATAACAGGAATGCATAAAGAAGAATATGGACATAAATTAGAAATCAGGCAAAATCTAATTAAAATTTAATTTTGACTACTGCTGTAATAGATGGAAGGATCAGAACACATGTAAATATGGTAGAACTATAAATTATCAAGAAGTGTAAAGATAGAAAATTCTCAACTTGATAAATACCGATCGAAAAATTAGTTATTCCAATTTCTTGCTTTTATCCTTCAATTATTTGCTTTCATAGATTTATCATGTGTAGAAGCAACATAGTTTAAAAGGCAAGGAAACTTATTTAAAACCATAACCAGGCTTATTATTTACTCTTTTGTAATTTTTCCTGATTTTTCCTGATCTTAGGTATCAAAAACATATATCAAAGATGGAAACACTACTGAGACAAAAGGATAATTGTTTGCTGTGTTAACTTCAAAGAGCTATTGCAGCACAGTAACATCTGTAATAAAACAACGGATGCCTGTTTTTTCACCAATGTCAAATCATCATAAAATACTGAGAAGGGAGGAATCAAATCTTGCAGTCCTCGAAATCTGATATGAAGTCTATAACCAACCCTGTGTAAGACAGGTAGCTTTTACAAGAGGACAAACACACTGTAAGGGAATGAATCAAAGCAAAGGATTAGATAATTGAGGAGGTGACAACACATCAGATCGCAGGTGGCAGAGTGAGGTATGGAACAGGAGTTGCCTGCCCAGTAACACACAAGAAGAGTTATGACATTTATGCATTTTCATTTCTACAGGTGGGAACCTCAAATCATTTCATGGGCTAGCCTCTGAGTACCTCTAATCCAAGCCTGCCAAGGATCGGTTGATATACTCCTGTATCGTCAAAGATGGACCCAACATATTTTCAACAATATTTCTTTGGTCGTAACAAGATACATTTTAAGTCTACCTAACCTGTAAATTCTAACCTTATTTTCTGTGTTTCAGATATATGCCCTTACTGGTTCTATTGTACACAGCCATAGATCCAAGAAACATTGTTCGGCCACCTACTCTGTGCCAGTCTTGTGCAAGTCCATCCTCCTATGATTTCCCAGTTAATCCTAACAGCCATGCTCTGCTGTACATACTGTTATCTTTTTTTCATAAGTGAGAAATTTAAGAATCAGAGACATTAAGTGACTTACCCAAGATGATATATTTTAGAAAAAAATTTTTTTCCTAATATAGTAGGTCTGATTATAGCTGCAACATTGAAGGACTGCAGGACTAGAATGTGCTTGCCTTCCACCTGAGCTCAGAGCCCTAGAGCATGTGCTTTCATGCCCTTCCCATGGCTCTGAGTAGTTTCTCACACCCAGGAAGTTCTCAATCAAGCCTATTAGCTTTTGGCAACATTTTTTCCATTTTGTTTCAGACAATGGATTTGTCCTTTTGAAAGACAACGTAAAACTTCATTATTTCCCATCTTTATCTTTTGCTATGTATATTTTACAGTTTTTCAAATTTTTCTTTCCTTAGTCTTTAGCAAGTGAAATAACAGCATATGACTGAATGGCCTAAGAATTAGCCAGCACTCCAACAAAGGACAATTAGCCCTCAAAATAGATTCTGACCCCTCCTAACAGATCTCCATTTCAATTTTAAATTATCTTCTTGACCTTAAAGACAATGCTCCATGGGAGTGAGGCACCTAAAAGTCACTGTTCTTCATAACTCGATTGAATTATGAACTTAGTTTTCCACAAAATAGCAATAAATCCAGATCCAAAGACAGTTTATGAAAGCTACAGGAAAGGTGCTGCTGTCTCATTCCAAAAACTTTTTAGTCTTTAAAAAAATTAATTGTTTAATACCTAGGGTCTTGAACTGATAGGACTCTCCAAAATTAAACGATAGCTCAAAAAAATCTGTATTATAACCTAAGAAGACATCATGGGAAGGTCAGACACGAGGACCCCCTCAGTGTAATCCTGCCACAGATTTAATCTTGAAGACAATGTGGTTTAACCTTTAGATGGGATTCAATGTAAGAAATCATGTTGAATGAAAACCAAATATTGAGGTGAGTGAGATAAAATTAACATAATGCAACTTAAGACATGGCATACCTAACTCTTTGGGCACTTTATTGCCTCACCTAAAAAATGTAGGATCCTCAACTAAGACATTTGAAAACTCATCTTAGAATTGCCTTCACAATAAACCTAAATAAACTTATCCATTTTGGCTTCAGAATGGATTTATCTAATATTCTCAACTCATTTCTGAAAGACATGAAATCCTTCTTAATCTTTTGGATGAAGTTGGTCACATCTCTATTAAGAAAACCCTCATTTCAATAGAACAGATTCCAGAACTTTATTCAACAACCTCAGAACATAGCTGAAATTCCAAGATCCCTTTAAGGGGAATAAAAATCACTTTAATAATAATATGATAAGACAATAATAAATTATGTTCTTCCACCATGAACTGGACATGAGTGGATGATAATATTGAATAGAAACATGGTGCACTGAAAAATGGGCCAGTTGTGAAGCCAATGAGTGCCTCATTCTCTGCTGTATCCTAAGACTAGAACAGTAACTAACACAGAAGTCCCTTGATACGGATATGATAAATTAATAAATACATAAACAAATGAATGAGTCTGTTTCAACCTCTTCACTTTACATATAAGGTACACAGAAGCTAAGGAATTTGTCCTGAATTATTAGCAAATAGAAACTAAAACTCACATTGTGACTTTACCTGTTTTTAGTTAGTTTTGTTTTTAATGTTTAGAAAATTGAAGCCTGTACTGACTTACCTCAAAATGCCATAGCACAGAGCTCTCCAAGTATGGCTAATGATAGAAATCACCTAGGGCATTTATTAAAAATAAAGGTTTCCAGATCTCTGCCTAGAGATGCTGACTCTGTATCTGTCACCAGGAAAGTCTGGAAAACTGGCCTCACCAGGTCTCTGGAGAGGGGAGAGATGTCCCTTTGCTTACAACAAGTCCACCCAGTTCAAACCAAAGGAGAGAGAAAGGAGACACTCTGGTCTGCTCGGTTGAAAGCAGAAATACAGGATGCTTTGTTTATTGCTGGTAAGTCAAAGGACATTGAAAAGAGCAGTGAGGGAGGTGATTCTAAGGGCAGAAAGCACCTGGGAGATGCAGCACTCACCTTTGATTCATTAATTAAATTTGTAGAAAGGCAGCTGCCCATGAGGTCCTGCAGCTGCACTTGCTTCACTCCATTCTTCTTATGACAAAGAAACAAATGACCTAAGAGCAGACTGATACAGGGTTTTTCTTTTTCCAGAAACTTAATTTCAGCATCACTGATCAGTACTCAGCCATTCCTATGTTCCATATAACTCACATGGGCATTTTTGCCATATCCACCATTTATCTGAAAACTTTCAAACAAACTTTTTTTTTTTTTTTTTGCTGAATGAATGAATGAAGAGTTCTTCCTTCAACTGTTAGCACTAGTGTACAAGAATTTATTTTCATAGTCCTTTCCTGGAATCAATGTCATTTCCTTTCTGAAATATGTATACTATAAGCTGAATTATTGTGGATATTAGAAGAGAAAACAGAGGAGGAAACAATGACAGAATAGGAGGAAATACAGGATTTTGCAAGCACTCATGCTAAAAGTCCTGAGAAAAGGTAAACTCAGGCATTATGATTGAAGTCTGGTTTCTGGATTAGTGAAGAGGAAGTAGATGTGAAGCCAGTAGATGTGTTTAAAAGGGATTATTAACTTTCAGTTTTTGGTTTTCATGAAGTAAGCTGATGTAATTCTGGATTGCAAATTTCATGAATACTGTATAATTGTTGAATGCAAGTTTCACAAGGGCAAGGTCAATGTCAGCCTGGCACATGGTAGACTCCCAATAAATATGGAATGGATGAATGAATCGGCGGATGAATAAATGGATGGATGATCTCAGATATTTGAAGCATGGGCAAAGACATATCTACAAATATTTTGTGTTCGTTCTAAGTCTATGAAACCATGGTGAGATACAGAAGATGGGACCTACAAGGTAGAAGTCAGTAATCCTCTTTATAAAATCAGCAAGGTGTTAGTCTACTGGGGCTGCTATAGCAAAGTGCCACAAACTGGATGTCTTAAACAATGGAAATTTATTGTCTCACAATTCTGGAGACTAGAAGTCCATGATCAAGCTGTCATCAGGGTTGGTTCCTTCTAAGGGCTGTGAGGAAGAATCTGACCGTCTCCTCTCTGGTGGTTTTCTGGCAATCCTTGGCATTCCTTGGCTTGTATACACATCACCCAATCTCTGCCTTGATGTTCATATGGTGCTCTGAGTGTGAGTGTGCACGTGCACATACACATGCATACATGCATGTCCACATTTCCCCATTTTTATAAGAATACCAGTCATATTGGATTAGGACCCACCCTAAATGAACTTGTTTTAGCTTGATACCTCTGTAAAGACCCCACCTGAGGTACTGGGGTTTAGGGCATCAACATATAATTTGGGGGGAGGAAAGGACACAATTCAACTCATAACAACCAGTTATGAAAGTAAGTGCCACCCAAAATGCATATTATCTGCAACAAAATAAAGCTAAATTATTTTTTAAGCTTTCACTGAAGCAGAGAGGATATTCCACTAAAAAAGAGATAGTAAAAATAAGTACAAATTACCCATTGTTACCTAACCATTTCTAAAATGTCACTGATAGCCTGTTAATTTAATTGCTCTCTATTAGTTAAGTGAGTATATTTATTAAAAGTTTAAACACACAGTTCTAGTATGAAAGTATTTATAAGATCCTTGTAACCTTCTAACATCACTTCCCTCTTATCCTCTTTTATATTTAACAACTAAATTCCTCCAACATACTGTTTTTAAAGAAGTCAGCTATCATGGTTGGGAAATAAATATCACATGTAGTATTACATATATTTTGGAAAGATGTCCATCTAAAATAAATTTAAAGTTCTGACCCTTGAAAATATAATGTCCTCAGAAAATTTATTTACCCAAGTAGTTCATTTCCTGAGAATGATGAATAACTGAGATTGCACTATATATATAAGTGATTTAACTGGATGTATACAAATAATAAAGTTCAGCTCATTTTATGTGAGAGCAAGTACCTTATGAAAAAGGAAAAGGAAAAGACTAAAGTAGTGTCCAACAAAAACTTTTAAGAGCTCAGATATGCTGCATAAGTCACATCCATTGGGAGTCTGATAAACATCAAGAGGAAAAGATCAAATACACCGTTATAGTAACAATCACGGTATTTGGTATTTTTGCTCTATAAAAGAGGTATCAAACATATCCTCTGAGTACACTAGACTTGAAAAAGAGAAAATTAAGAGGGCTAAATGTTAAGTACTACATTCAGAAAGTTCACGGAAAATATAGTTATGATCACAAATAAATGGATTCTAAATGGGAAAATAGACTAAATGTGAAGAAACTCTGAAAACTAAATGTATTTCATTGCCCTACAATTATAATTCATCCTGAGGAGGAAGGAAAAAAATTGAAATCGACAAGTTTTTGATATAACATCAAGGACCCATGTGTATTTGAACTAATAATAGAGTTCTATAGATGGCCAGATAATAGAATACACTAAAGACAGTATATTTTATAAATACCAGCAACCTTCAATCAGAAATGTGTTATTTTTAAATCTCACTCAGAACTCCATCAAAATATGTAAAATACTGAGGAATAAATTAAACACAAAATATATAACATCTATATGCAGAAAATCATAAAATGTTTTTGAGCGAATAAATTGAGAAGCATGGCAAGTTAATAAGGTGATTCAACACTCCGATATTGTTAATTCTTTTCTAATCTACATATTTAAGTTTTTTCCACTGTGAACTCCAATAGAGTCTTTTTTCTTTTTTTTTTTTTTTAAGATGACCGGTAAGGGGATCTTAACCCTCGACTTGGTGTTGTCAGCACCACGCTCTGCCAAGTGAGCCAACTGGCCATCCCTATATAGGGATCTGAACCCGTGGCGTTGGTGTTATCAACACCGCACTCTCCCAAGTGAGCCATGGGCTGGCCCTCTCCAATAGAGTCTTTTGAGAAAATGACTCTAAAGTTCATTTGGAAGAATAATGTGCAGGTATAACCAAGAGCATTTTTAGAAAGAAAGATCACATGGGGATTTGCCCTGTTAGATCTTAAGTGTATTTTTTTGTTGTTGCTTGTTTGTATTAATTAATTTATTTATTATTATTATCATTATTATTATTACATTCTAAGATGTTGTTGTGGAGCAGTTGGGGTGGAGGAGGAAAGAAGAAGGGGGAGGGGAATAGGGTGGGAGAACAAGGAAGGGAGAAAGGGTGTTGTCAAGGCCCGTGGCACCCCCCTCATTCTGGCAGAGGAGCCCAAGGGGCTTCCAGCAGTGGCTTAGTCATTGCTAGGCTGGATGCAGACTTCAGGGGGACAAATGTATTTTCGTAAAGCTACAATAATTACACAAATTCATTGGACTACAATTATACACTATGCCACAACTAAATATATGGCTGGCTAAAAAAGTTCCCTTAAACATAGACTGCATTTTTAAAAGTATAAGACAAACTAGAGTTTATCTAAAGAAGGGGATGCTGTAAACTGCATTGCTTCCATAGGAGAAATTTGGCCTGGGTGACTTCTGATATTACTTTCCACTTTAAGACTCAATGACATCAAAGTAGAATATATACAGATTACTTTAATTCTTAGTCTTTAAAAAAAATATTTTATGAGAGCATTTGTATTTCATCTGAGTGCTTTAGGAGTCCCTGTGGCAGGTAAGTGGAAGGAGAATGGGCCTATTGGAGTTTGTATATCATCAACATTACCCAGCAATAGAGTAATGGATTATAGGAGGAAGGGCAGGCAACAGGAAGACCAGCGTGGTGATTATCATAATAGTCCAAGCAAGAGGGTTGATGGGACACAGTAGCAATGGAGATGGACAGGAAACAAAAGAATCAATCATTATAAACAATTTTAGGATGTAAAATTATCTTGGTGATCAATGGCATATCAAAGTAAATATAAAAGAAAGTTCAAGATATTTCATAGGTATTCAGTCTTAAAGCAACTGGTAATAAAGAATAAAGAAGGATGGTTTGAGAAAGAAAGGTAATGAGTTCAGCTCACAGGCCTTTATTTTTAAGGGAAAAAAATCTGCATTCTTATATATTTGATATATTTATTTTATGTATTTTATATATTAGAATTCACCACATAATTTTAATTTGTAAAAGGATTTTTCTCCTGCTTTAAAAAAAGATTGAAAACTTCTGGATTTCAATAAGAGTCTTTGAAAATAAATTGTATTTTCTATTAATAAAATTTATTAAATGCATTATCTTATTCAATTTTCACAACTCCATGAATTAGGAACAAGATTCCTTCTGTATAGATGAGGAAACTAAGATTTATAGAAAAAAGTAACTTGCCCAAAGTCACATAATAATTGTTAAACTTGAACTCGGATCTTGGAATTCCAAGCTCTTTTCTTTAATGACCCCATTATAAGAGAAATGAAATTAAACACACATACACACACACACACACACACACACACACATTTTATTCATACTATTTTTAGGAGTTAATGCTAAATTTTACGTGGTCTGTAACAAGATGGTGAAAAATAAACAAAATATACAAGTTTTGTGTATCTTATTAAAATCAGAATTTTAAAAACTGCTTACCTAATACATTTGCCTTGACATCATAGATTACCTTTAATACTACCTTTGCTCAAATTTATTTGACCTTTATTCATAGAAAATGAAACACAGCTGTAAGGATTGATTTTTAGATCTCTTTATTCAAAGTAAAAGATGAGCTAAAATCAAATTTCAGTATGTCTAATATTTATGCTTACAAAGACAGTCTAGCAAGTGTCAACAATGGGTGTATATTAGCATTATGGAAGATCAGCAGGTATTGGGTGAAAAGGCCATCATCAATAAGACGGTCCCATATAATGATAAACATGACTTTAGAGAAGCATCATTTTAAAAGCATACATGGCCTTCACTGAGACTATAGTTGTTTTTTAACAGCATTTCTTAAGTTAATTTTTCTAAGATGTATAAAACTATTTTTCAATGCCAGATTCCAGACAACTTTCTGCCTATTCACAAACTGAAGTAATTTGCCAATAAGATAGAAAGAAAAATGGATAGAAACCAGGAGCCCTGGATTCTTGTTCTAGGTAACAAGGCAGAGTATTAAAGGCAAAGACTTAACCAGCTGGCTCACTCCACTTCTGGCTCTACCCCTTGCTAACTGTGAAATAGTGGCCCTGTTACTCAACTTTATTTTGCCTCAGGTTCCTAATTTGTTAAATAGGGATAGTAATAGTTGCAGCTACCTTAGAGTTATCACTAAAATTAAATTAATATTCATAAAGCAGATAGAACAATGTAAATGCTGTATAAATGTTTGTCAATGATGCAAGCTATATGAATTTAGCTAGTCACTTAACTTGTCTGGGCCTAGATTGCATTCTTTACAATATGAAGTGATTGCACAACCTCTTAACTCTGCTGGTTTTAAGTCCTACAGTCAAATGTTTGAACCTATTGAATACCCTTTTTCTAAATAGGTAGGCAAATTTTGCTTCCAATAAATGTGGATTTCCAGTCACCTCTTTAAGAGATTATTAGAAGAGAAAACTGCATAATATAATAAGAAAAAAGAGGTAAAGCACGTTCTATACATGTATTGAAATATAACTCACTACCCCATATATATGTACCATCAATATGTGTCAATTCAAAAATAAATTTAATAAAACTTTTTTTTAAATAAATGATTGTATTTGCAACAGAAATGTAAATATTTAACATGTTATATGTTAACATAATATATATTTTAAATATATTTTTATTCTTCAAAATATATTTTAAAAAGTATAGATCCTATAATAAGAAAAACTCCACTAAAGGACAGACACAAGACTTAAATAAATGAAAAGATAAACTTTGTCTTAGACATAAGGATTTAATGTTGTAATAAAGTTAGTCCTCCTTAAATAAATCCATAAATTTAGTGCAAACCCATATAAAATCCCAGAGGATTTTTTTTTATGATTCTAAATGTTATCTAAATAATAAGCATGTAAGAATATCAATTCTTCAAAAACAAAAGGAAGAGTAAGAGCAGGAAAAAGCAGCAGAGAAGAAGGAAAAGTAGAACAACAAGGAAGAGGAGAATTAAGATGCGTTATGAGATATTGAAATGTATTGTATAGCCATCATGATTAAAACAACGTGGTACTGGCCTAGCAGTATGTAACAGGACCGATAAAAGAGAACACACATTCCAGGAAGTACGTAAGTGATTTATCATATGATAAAGGTGTCATTTGAAATCAAATCTGAATAATTCAATAAATAATATTAGGGCAAATTGTCATTGTTTGTAAAAAAAAAAAATTAGATCCTGACCTCAGTTTTTACACTACAACAAATTCCACATAAATCAAATACTCGAATTTTAGAGTAAACCTATAAATTATTAGAAGAAAGCTATAATGAGCTGTAATATAATTTTTATATAGGAGATATCTTTTAAACATGTCACAACAAATGTAAATCATAAAGGGAATGTGTATCAGTCCATTTCTGTGACTTATAACAGAATACCTGAAATTGGGTAATTTATAAAGTAATGATATTTATTGCTTATAATTTAGAATGCTGGGAAGTCCAAAGTCCAGGGAACACATCTGGTGAAGTACTTGTTCTTGGTGGTGGTGACTCTACAGCAACACAGAGTGTCACATGGCAAATGGCTTGAGCGAGAGAGAGCTAAGCTTCTCAGTTCTTCTCCTTTTAAAGCCATCAGACCACACCCATTACTCGACAAATGAATCAAGCCATTCATGAGGACATGTGTTCTTCACAATCTAATCACCTCTTTGAGCCCCCACCTTTCAATTATCAGCATAATAGGATTTCCCACCCTCTTAACACTATTACAGTAGGGATTAATTTTACAATGCATGAACCTTGGGGAACATATTTGACCCATAGCAGAATGGATGTATCTGACCAAGTAAAATTTAAGTTTTCTCTATGATTTTTTTTTAAGAAACAGCATACATAATGCTGAAAGTCAAACCACAATTTGGTATCATTTTTATAGCATTTTTTAATTTGAAAGAAGACTTTTACTTAATACCATTGCTTTAAAAATTGTTTTATAGTGCCTAAGAAATCTCAATACAGGATGGATCCTTGACCCCACACCAACTCTGTACCTGTTGCTTCCAAATAAGCAACCACTTATAGCCTACTTATAATGAGTTTTTTGTTCTAACAACTATATAACAATGTAAACCTATTTAATGATAAGGCATTCAGGTATAGTCTTATTTTAACATGCCAGTAAACCTCACATTTGTTGCTGACATTTATAAAAGTACCTCATTAGTCTCTGAAAAACTACTGGGAAAGGGTTTCTCTTCTACTTGAGTTAAGCTTCCTTAAAGGTAAAAGGGTCCCTGTTGTAGTTATCACTAACTGGTATTCAATTTCAGCATAAAACACTTCCTGGCTTGCCTCAACTCTAATGTAGGATGCACAATAGAATCATCATATTTTAGCCTAAAATCATTTGTGTATCTGCCCCCTTCTTGCTAACAGAAAGACAGTATGTCAACAACTTAGAAGGATGAATATCTATCCTCTATATTTGGAGGATTAAATGAGTTAATACATGTAAGTCATTCAAAACTATGTCTTAACACATTGTAAGTGTTCAGTAAATGTGGGCTGTTAGTATCATTATTAGTAATTATAATTTAGTTCAAACTAAGGCAGGAGCACCTTAGAGACAGGAAATCATTACCTATGACCTATTAATAAATAGTACCTATATATCTACCTAATATTGGAACTGAAGTGAGGAAACAGACCCTGGCTCTGAGCTGCAGGTGCCAGGAGATGATCATCGTTGTCTCACCAGTCATGTCATGGCACTGTGCTGAGGAGTCAGGGTCAGGGAAGTTGGGGAGGTGGCCCACCAAAGCATTTTTAAACTGTTCTTCTCACACCATGGTGCATTGCTAGTCATGACAGAGGGAGAACACGAGCTAGGGAACGGCACTCAAGTTGTAGAAGCAGCGAGTTAGCATCACAAAAAAAGCCCAGTAACCAATAAGGCAGGCAGCTAGCATTTTTAGGGCAACCCAGAAAGGTGCTATTTACAGGGAACTTTGTGCAAGCAAAACAGAAGATGGTGGCCCATGGCAGATGGTGTAAGGAAAGAGCTATATTGTGCTTTCAAAGAGACTCCAGGCTGGATTAGAACAGAGACTAACCCCCGACTATGTCAATTAAGGGTTATAGGTCATCACCTGGTCTTTCCAGAAGTGGAACTAGAAAATGATGTTAGAACCCACTGTATTTCCTTCAGTGAATGTTGAATATTCAAAAAAATGTGATGTTTTTCAGAATAGGTTTCAGCCAGTCTCAACAAATCCTATGGTCTTTTTCAAAAATTCCTGAATTAAAGGACAAATACAGAGCAATACTCTGGTACCCTGAATGGACAAGACCAAAAACAAGAACATATTTCCGAATGGTATGTTAACAAAGTTGCTGCAACCTGGACATGCTAACATTGGATAGGGACCCCTTAATATAAGACATCTGGAAATTCCTGATGACTTAACAGATTTGTCTGGTTGGGGCCATACAACATTTGCTTCAAACTATCCTTCTGTACTACAGAAAGAGGAAGTTCCCAGCTACGATATTTAATTAGTACCTAATTAAGAGCATCAACATGATAAGTGATGCAGGTTCTGGCCCTAATGTTCATACCTGGATATGGGTAAACAGTTCTAGTGAGTCTTGGCTGTCTGACAGCTCTCAGCTGTCACTGGCACTACAGAGCCCAGGGAAGGTGCTGACACTCCTTGGCAAGTGTACACTAGCAAACATTCAAAGCAGTTGGAAAAATCCAATAACATCAAGTAAACCACTGAAGAGAAAATATGTGAGTCTGGATACGGCAATATACTCACACACATGTGTTTCCTGCTGAGCCTATGTCATTTTTCCAGTCACATGGAAAAGTTAATCAATTACATCTACACTTAACAGAGGTATTAACTAGTTTAAGGGTATCTTTAAGAATAGCATTCACCTAGATAAACTCAGTACAACTGCCAAAAACCAAATATTCATTGGATGCAAATAATATCCTGGAAGAACTGCAATTACCAAATTGACTTGCCGCTGGGGAGCAACCTGTCTTATGCCAAGCGACCGAGGGTATAATATCACTATGATACCTGGAAATATCTGGGATTATTGTTTACCACTAGTCAACATTTTTTAAAAAGGCAAACTGGATGACTGAGCTTCTTGTACTTTCTTACACACCACCAGATTGTGGTGTAATTCCAGACCTCAGTTTCTTAACCTGTAAGATAAGGGAATTAGTGTACGTGCTTTCTATGAGCTCTTTCAGTTCTAAAATATGATTTGGTGCTTCGTATTTAGATAGCATATTCCTTCTGCAGAGTTCAAAATCTCTCAAGAGACTCTCATTAGTATTCTCAATATTGCTGTGAGGCAGGCAGGTGGCAAGGTTTATTATCCCCATTTTTTTTAAAAAAAGAGACAATGAGACATTTTGCTGACACAGCACTCTGACCAAGTAAGAACTAGAAGTTAGGTGTCCCAATACTAATCAAGAACTCTGTTAAACCACCTTGCTACTAAACTAAATGGAAAATCTCTGATGAATGAAATATTCTGTGCTCATGGGGGGAAAAATGTAGTTTGATCATCTTGCAAAGATGTAATAGTTTACAACAATGGTTTCCTAATTGTAGCCCATATATAATATTCCAAGAGGATTTTTGGTTCTCATTGACATATCCCTTTGCATATTTTCTCTTTTCTGACACAAATATCAAAATGTGAATCTACTAAAGTGGGGGAATGTTAAAGAATGTGTTCGGGAAAAGTAAAAAGAGTGTCTAAAGTAATGATTAAATTTACAATGGAAAATTTTCAGAGAATAAACTATATAATCCATATTAACATATATATAAGTTATAGCTAAAGCTTAATCATACATGTCAATGAAATGAGATTATCATTCAAGGAATTCTTCAAGCCACTTTCAATAATAATATGTATTTCTCAAGAACTATAAAGGGTATAAGATTTTTCCCTATTTGCAAGCTAACAAATTAGCCTGCCATAGTTTCATGCATGTTGGCAGAAGACATGATACTCCCAGGTCAGAGGCAAAGGATGTTATTACTATTAGTAATAGCAGTAGCCGGAATATTATTAAAATAATGATATTTCCCAATAATGGGGTTTCCCAAGCCCCAGTTCCCACAGTGCCAGGCAAAGAGGGCCAGGTGATCCCTGCACATGCAGGATATTGTGTTAGAGGAGAGAACCTCTAAGGTTAGGGACTCAAATCATTGATTGTAATGGGCACTAAGCGTATCTGCCATTTTCTCCAGAGGGAGACGCTACTTCTATCTTCTAAGGCTGTTCACCAAACAAACATGCCTGAAAAGATATCCAGGGCTAGCTGATTAGCTCAGTTGGTTACAGCATAGCGCTCAAAACACCAAGGTCCAGGGTTTGATCCCTGTACTAGCCAGCCAAAAAAAAGTTATAGATAGTCCAGAAAAAACTCAGTCAGTACCTCCTCCTGCAAAAACTGCAGAAACACAAGAGACACATGGAGAAAATTTCCCAACAATATTTTCTAGTTTTATTTGACTGTGTATCTGGTGTTCCAAGAATTCTTCAGCATACAAAGTAAATACTATAACAATATCAATAAAGAATAGGACATTTTCCCCAGCCTGGACCCCTACTGGATGTCTCTGTTTCTCTCTCCATCCTAATAATTTAGTCAATTCAAAGCAGATAAACAACTTTTTTGGTTCACACTTCTCTGTCTTACTTTCACTCCCTCCCACTTATTGAAGTGAAAGCCACATACTTAGTGGGTTAGAGTATACTGTAAGGTCAGGTGATGGCAGTTAAATCCTGAAAGTGCTACTCACTAGCTATGGGACCTTGGCTTGGATGTTAAACTTCTTTGTATCTCAGCATTCTCATCTGTAAAATGAGGGTGAAAACACCTACATTTTTAAGATTTGGGGGAAGATTAAAATAATTAAAATATAGAAAGCACTCGAAACAGTGCCTGGCACATAGACATTTGATAAAGTTTTTGTTGATAAATGAACTTTCCTAGCTGACCTGGGAAAGCTTATTCATCAGCAAACATCTTACCAGATAATCTGACCAAACTGCCAAGGTCAACAGCATTATTGCTAAAACACTGACAACATTAAGGGAAACATGTAGATAATAAATAGCACACTTTTTTTTGGACCCTCGATATCATTCCCAGTTTGTCCTTATGAACTGGGTGGGTAGGGGGGAGAGATTTAATCTAGTTCACACAATAAAAAAGAAAACTATTTCAGAATAGTTTGCTATATTAGATATATCTCATCAATTATTAAATGAGCATTTTCTCCTGTGCTCAAGATTTAATATCGAACTGCTAATTTTGTTTCTTAAAAGATTATGAGCTTATGATTGGTGACCTTCCCCTCTGTACAAAGACAGTTTACTTTCATGGAAGTATAAATTGTTATTTTAAGTGAAAAATGTGAAGGTCTTAAAAGTGGTACAATGAAGAGTTTTCATTCCATTCAAACAAATACAGAACAAGAAGTAAATAAATGACAATGACATTTTTTAAGTGACATTTAGGATATTTAAAGGGACCACAAGAAAGCTAAGAACATCTCGAGTGCAACTATCTTTGAAGTTCTAATCTCAGTTCATGCCACTAAATCATCAAGGAAGATTATTTTTAACTTGTTATGTAAAGGGTTTAGCAAAAAAATCAAGGAGTTCTCTCTGAGTATGAAATGTCAAACAGAAAGAAGTTTTTGTACACTCTGAGTGTACTAAGGTGATATATGTATGGATCAGAGAGAATTAATTTATCCCAAAATTTTCCAAAAGAGTATGAAAGATTTACAGGATGGGAATGATCTATCTTTTCTAAACATCTTCTTTGAGATGCTTTGTAAGTAGAATATTTGCATGTGGCTAAACCACAGTACAGATTTAACTAATTAACAAAATATCATCCCTGGAAACTAAATGGGAACCTGATTAGAGGCCCCTCTGGGAAGAACACCTGCATCCCTGAAGTCCCAGAGAAGAGCTTTAGCATCGATGAAGGAAGGACTCTGCTGTCCTAGTGAAAGTCCAATCAATTCGCTCCTTTGTGTACAAGGTCTTTCCCCCCATTGCCTTCTCTTCCACCTTTCTCTCATTTTCCTCGTCAGGTACACATGCAGACCCCTATGTTCTTACCTCTCTTAATCTAATCTATCTCCTTACCTAAAGTTAAGAATTTCCATGGTGGGGCCGGCCCGTGGCTCACTCGGGAGAGTGCGGTGCTGATAACACCAAGGCCCCGGGTTCGGATCCCACATAGGGATGGCCGGTTCGCTCACTGGCTGAGCGTGGTGCTGACAACACCAAGTCAAGGGTTAAGATCCCCTTACCGGTCATCTTTTAAAAAAAAAAAAAAAAAAAGAATTTCCATGGTGTCTTCCCTTCACCTAAAATAAATGATAACATGTATAACATGGAATGTTTCTCCACCTACTGAATTTTGTCAAATCACTGGGCAACATTTCAACTGTAAACATATCCTTACGTTGGGGTCAGTGTGAGATTCTGCAATCATCACCTTTCTTCCAAAATAGTGAATCGGTCTTTTAGCAGTACATACTCCACCTTCCTTGAATCATGTCTTGAAATCTTTATTTTTATAATGGGAAACATAAATGGTGCCATCTCTGCAGTTGGAGAGAAAATGGAAAGATCCAAATTTCTCTCACACTTTAATGTGGGTGAGCCATGATCTACTTGTTAAAATTCTTGGATTGCTAATAAAAGTCATAATATACCAAATGGTGGTAATTTGGATGAAACAAGCATATCAATCATTGAAGAATGGGCTCATGGCTCTTTATCTGGGCAGAATCATTAAGTAGAATTTATGATATATAATGTATACTATTAAGCAGCTTCCATTAAACCTGCCTGCCAAACTCGTTCTCTATAAAGGGATGTTTCTAAAAGCAAGATGTGTGCAAGAGCGCCACCTATAGTAAAACTCCCACATTTATTTTTCAGTGCTGAAAAATCCAGAAAATTACTAGATTGAGAAGCAGAAAACTTAAAAAAAAGAAAAATATCCACGAAATAAGATGTATGGTTTGATTTATAAGTCCAAACAACCTCACAGAAGTATTGCATGAGATTTATTTGAATAAAAATATAAAGATTCTAAGACACGACTTTTTCTGATTAAGGGAAAAAAAGGATTTTGCAGATAATTCAAACCTCAGGAATAGCTTTTCTTCCAATTTAAATAAATGATAATTCAAACAAAACTGTTATAATTTTGCTATTCTTTAAACATCCTCTAGTTTGTTTTTTGTTACCTTTGCTTTTAGCAATATGCTTTTCTGAAGCCTGAAAACAATAGCCACTTAAAGTACAAATAAACTTCTTTCTGATGTTTAATTTTTTAGAAAATATATTGCCTACATACTTTGCTTTAGCATAAATATAAGCTAAATGGAGAATGCTAAGAAAATAGTGACTAGTATTACTGCTCTGAAATGTCCTTTGAGAGTTGATATTCACAGAAATTTAGTCTTAAACACTTGTTACTTTGACCTAAAAGCTAATTACAAGGGAATTGAGCCAAAAAAAAGTGAGATGAATAAAAAGAAATTTCATTGGTATTGCAGAGAGTTGCCAGAAACAGATTACAAATCATGAATCTACGCAGAGATGAAAAGTTGAGTCTAAATTATTATTCAACTGGGTCCTTAAATCAATGGAGAGCAAAAAATAATTACAGTGGACCTTTAATTCTCAACTATAAAAAGTTAACATGGCAGCATGTTCAACAGTGTTTTACTGCAGGTCGTTAAGAGAGACCTTTGCTTTTTCATTTCCAAAAGAAAACGGTTTTTTGTCGTTTTGGGTGTTTTGTTTTGTTTTGTTTTGCTTTGTTTTCACATAAACTAAAATCAATCGTTGCTGCAGATCACGTAGGAAGCTGCTCAGCTCTCTGACCAAGTGTGGGTTTGCAGGAAACAAACCAGGAGAGGAGGATGCCCTGCAGGTACCTTCATTATTTCACCCTCAGGCGCTTTTGCTTTTCCTGGGCCCATTGTTCATTTTGGTGAGGCTGGATTTTAAGTAGATTCAGTGCTCATCAAGCAAGGTGCCAAACAGAAAGCACGACAAACTGATGTCCTCCGTTTGCAGAGCCCGAGTAGAAGGGACAGCAGCCACTTTCCCACCGTGCACTGCGGCGGTGCTTCATCTGTGCCCTGGGAGGCCCACTTCTCGGGATGAGAGGATAATTCACTCGCTATAGCCCATTCAATCTTCAGCTTCTCGGCTGACGCTGCCAACAGAAGTGCCAATTAATGCCAATTACAATGGTGACTTTTCTGATATGGGCACCTACTCATATAGGCCATCAAACAGCCATCACATATTAATGACTGTCAGTCATTACCAATATGGGCGAAGTTTGAACTAGTGACCTAGAGGAGAACTGCTCTTTATCCTTCTTCCAACTCCCTGAACCATTCAGTTCCCCTCCCCCTTTCTTGGCCAATGTTCTTAATTACAGTTTTGTACCTGAATAATGAATGTGCTACATTTTGACAGTGACAATTGCTGAAACTGTGACAGCAGAAGTGCAGCTACTGACTACCATTTAGCAATCCCTGTCACAGCCTTCAGGCCAGCGAGGTCCAGCTCAAACCTTCAGGGGGCACTGCTATTTCCTTTGTGCCTTTTTTACTTGTCTTTAATGGAGTGTCTTTTTTACTTGTCTTTACTACTTCTTAGGAATAAGGAGAGCATTTTTATGCAGACAAATGTGTCACGGACTTCTATGCAGATGCTGCCATGAGGCCTTTCTTATCTGCTCATTATTCCTATAGCTTTATGAGATAGAAACTCCCCATACAATTAAATATGCTGCAAATTAATCTGGAAATGCACCTTTCAGTTTCAAAAAGAGAAAGCAAATTAAACACAGCAAACATCCTAAATGATAGAAAGAAAAGTGTTAAGTTCCTTTTCTAAAATATAAACATTAACTTTTCTTTCCTTGAACATCATTTTATCTTATCCCATTCTGGGGTGCAAACCCCTAAATGACCAGTTGCCGCCTGCTGTCTGACTGGGGCATTCTCATGTTTTCAGAGACCCTGAGACTCACTTCACTTAACTGTCAGAACACACTGCAGCCTGCAGCAGCTGGCAGTATCAATTTCAAGTTTGTATTACTCCTAGATTTTGGGAAAAAACTTCAGAAGAAAGAAATTGTTACTAAGCCCCTCATTTTACCTTCCAAGGAGCTGGAAAAAATGACCCAGTAATTGCCCCATAGTCCTCATGTGTCAAAAAAAAACAAAAGAAGCAACCAAATGGTAAACTATACCATTCTTGTCACTCCTTACCTTTTCTCTAAAATGGCACCAAAAAACAATTCATGAAAAAAATATTCTGGAATTTCACTTATCTCTAAACACATAGTGTGTTTCCAAAAAAAAAAAAATGGTAATTCCTTTCATAATATTACATTTCAACACATCAATGTAGAGGTAACATCTCTAAACACATAGTGTGTTTCCAAAAAAAAAAAAAAATGGTAATTCCTTTCATAATATTACATTTCAACACATCAATGTAGAGGTAAATGTTAAGTAATCTGCCCTGTTTACCAGTGAGGCAGTGGCAAGATCAAAACTCATACCCAAGGTTTTTTTCACTCTTTTTTCAGACCATTTATGTTTTCTAACCCAGCAGCCTCCTCTGGGTTATGCATACACATAACCACCTCTGGGTGCTACACATACACAGTTCCAGGCAATTGGCAATCTGAAAAGGAAATATGATTAGCACCACTCCACAGATAAGGAAAGGGAAGCTCTGGGAGGATAAGGAAACTGCCCAAGAGACCACCATGTACAAGTGGCAGAGCCACAATTGGAACCCAGGTGTCCCTGGCTCGAAAGAACATGATTATTCAATGTATTACATGACTTTCGGTCCTATGGAGATTTATATGAGAAACAGCTCAGGGTTCCTTAAGCCAATTCAAATTTCTGTACAAAATCCCAAGGTGGTCTCTGATTGTTGAGATGTCAAGTCACTCCAAGTTGCCATAGAGCGAACCTAGGCAGGCAGCATTCAATACTACATAAAGGTGGCAGAAAACATTCTGGTTTCCATTATTGTTCAGCAGTGATGATGCCATAAGGAAAAGAGACTAGGAGATAAGAAATGTAGGACATGGCTTTTCTTTAACACCTGAGAACATGAATCCCAAAGGTTACCATCGAATAAGACTTTAAATAAAACACAGTGACATGATTACTATTATTAGTGACCATTCACTAAAGTCTGCTGAGAGCTTTACATGCATCATATGCTATTTAATCCTCACAATGTGTATTATTATTACCCTGTTTAATGCTCAACCAAGTTGAGCAAGTTGCCCAAATAGACCAAACTGGAGCTGGGCTCTGGGCCCCAGACTCTGAAACTCCAAAGCCAGAAGCTCTTTTCATCGCACTGCTTGTCAACAAGATCTTTGTTTACATAGCTTTCTGTGTTTACTTATTTGGGGTGAAGGGGAAGAGTCCCAGGAATAATATTTCTAAATAGACTAAGGAGTCTGTCCTTGACTCAAGGGAATAACGGGTGGAAGAGTGTATGGAAAAATACTTTTGAAAGTATCGACCTCGGGAGAAAATGTTTAAACTTTCTTAAGATAACTTTTTATCCTGGCAGCTTACTTTAAATGACAAAGATTTTCTAACTTTGAGAGAAGATTGGGGGAAATACTAAGACCAGTGCACACAGTAAACAGACTATAGAAGTTTAGAAAAATAAAAGCCATCTCTCTCTAGCCTCTTCCTGCTTCTCAAATAGTAGCTACATCAACTTGCCTGCAACACAGAAGAAACACCCTCAAAGACACAGCAGTCACTGGTTTTTGGAAAACACATCATTCCTACCATAATGGACAAGCTTGGACGCCATATTTCCTTTACATGAAACATTTTAAGACTCCAAATACTGCATAAAATGCATACAACATACACTAGATAATCCTGGAGACAACCTTTTCCTTAAGACTGAAACTCTAACTCTTGATGTGAGGGATCTTCAAAAGGCAAATCAAGGCAGACAGCATCCAAAACTACACAAAGGTGGCAGAAACACTCTGGTTTCCATTCTTGCTCAGTGATGCCGATGCCATAAGGAAAAGAGACTGGAAAGTAAGAAATGCAGGACATGATTCTTCTTTAACACCCAAGAACACGAATCCCAAAGGGCATCCACTAATAAGACTTTAAATAAAACACAATGATATTGCAGCT
Organism: Galeopterus variegatus; assembly: GCF_000696425.1. NCBI lineage: Eukaryota > Metazoa > Chordata > Mammalia > Dermoptera > Cynocephalidae > Galeopterus > Galeopterus variegatus. The sequence continues at coordinate 26,415 of NW_007738125.1, forward strand.
TTCTCCATATGCCTCAAATAAAATGTAAAGCGCGTAGCATTGCAACAATATGAGGTCATTTTAGGCCAACCAAACACAAGAAAATTAACCTGGAAAATAAGCGATTTTAAGGTCACAGTAAAGGAAATACCTAGGATCCAGGGATAATAAATAGTACAGAGGTTGAAATGAAAAGTCATGGAAGATTAAAGGAAATAATAAAATGTTTGTGATTTCAGGGAATCTGATGTGGGGAAATGGGCCACACCCTGAAGAAATCACTAATAGAAAACCCACTACTGAAAAGTAGGTATTATTTTTTGGTACAGCTGAAACCAAACAGCTTCAGACTTAGTGCAAGACTTACCTGGGATGCAATTTCAAGAATTTCTGACAATTTTTCTGTAGAAACTGCTGAAGATGTTGTTATTTGGACAAAAATTCAAAAAAATTCAAAAAATTCAAATTTTCTACTCTTGAAGCCAGAGAGGAAATAAATATATGAAACAAGGAAAAGCATAAGGATGGGAATTTTTTTAAAAAGAGTGTCACAAAGAGATGGGAATGTTGTGAATGAAACAGATGACTAAATAAGACAATAAACAAACTAGTTTAAATTTAGGACAAAAATTAAAATGTAAAGAGGTATTTGCATGAGTCTTCTCTTGTTCTCACTTGTAGGAAAACACCTCTTTTAAAACCTTGAAAGCATTCTCCTATTTATAAATCTTATCTGAAAGCTTTTTTCTTCTTTGCCTACATGTTTCTTCTAGATTTGACTATATTTTCCTTCTCCAAATACATTTGGAATGCTACTAATTCAACTTTCAAACAGTTTGTATGCAAGATGTTGTTTTATGTAAAGAAGGGAAAAGATTGACAAATCTAAACCAAACAGGGAAGAATTATAAATATTTTGCTTCACTATTGCAGCTTTCTCCATATGCCTCAAATAAAACATTTCCAATCAAGCTCCACTTCTGCAGAAAGCTCACCAACAAAATACATCTTTATTTGTATATAACATGTGTAAATGTAATTAGCTTTAAAAAAAAAACAATTGAAATATGATGTTTATGGAAAGAAACTGGGTTTTTCCTTTTCTTCTTTTTTTTTGGCAAATGAAATCTGAAACTGCACAAGATATTGACAGACTGATGGCTGGGTCGGTTGCCAGAAGCTGGTTAGGAAGCCGGTATGAAGGTCACTAATTTCATTCCGTTTTATTTCTACAGGACCTTGAAACAAAGAACACAGCTTTAAATAGATGGTGAGAAGGGACAGATTATTAAGCGAGTGCTTTATTATCAGTTCTGTGTGTTTTTTTAAATAGAGAGACAGTATTTCACCAGAATATATGTCCTAAATTTCATCATAAAAGTAAAATGACTGAGAACAAGATAAGGAAACAAAATTTGTAGCAGTGACTGATTTTCATCTTTGCAATGTTCCCTGCATTTTCATTTCTGTTTCCTAAAATTATTATAATTTAAAGCAAATCAGCTAATTTTTTTAAGTGGACATCTGGCCTGTATAGAGGGTATTTAGGAAATTTCTGAACTTTCTCCATTTATTTCAATAGTCTCTCTCTCAGTCTTTTGTTTTGTCAACTTCATTTTTCTCATTAATTAACAATAGAATCACACCAAGGCAATCCATTTCCCTACAACAGTTACTCGTAAATTATTTTTTAATGAGATTAACTTGCTTAGAGAAGAGAAAGAATATCATACACTATATCAGTGATAGTTAAAAATATTTGCTTTGTTTTTATCTTTTATTAGAGTAAATAACTCTGAGCAAACTCATAAATGGCCTGAGCTGTGTGGTTTGCATGAAATTGCCATGCACAGTAGAATTATAGTTTAAAGAGATTCTCATAAAATCTAAATACAAAACCCCAGAATTAGTACTTAGTGCTCCTTTACAATTTTGCTTTTTTGAAACTGAGAATTTATTTCTAAATATATATTATGCTGCTCACACAGACACATACACACATACACACGCACAGAAGGACTGAAGTGATAAAACTAGTAAATACCACATAAGAAAATTAACTGAAAAATAAATTAGGAAAAAAAAAATCAAAAGAAATCCTGAAGTGTTCTACTGATTAGATGCAAATCTAAAAGATAAAAACACGCACAGAAGGACTGAAGTGATAAAACTAGTAAATACCACATAAGAAAATTAACTGAAAAATAAATTAGGAAAAAAAAATCAAAAGAAATCCTGAAGTGTTCTACTGATTAGATGCAAATCTAAAAGATAAACCAAGAATGAGGCATAAATATCCAGTGGGGCCCCCAAAGCCCCATTAGTCTCAGGTTGCTATTAGTTCCCTGACTTGAGTTACCACCAGGCTCAGGCAGTGTTCGGAACCCCCCAGTGGTATGACGGCCAGGTCCAACCTTTCCCAGACAGTATGGCCTAGTCAGGCTCTAAAAATATGGTCCCTTTAGTGTCTGTCTGCCACAGGATAGCAAAGAGAGTACATGGGTCCCCTTTAGCTATAGAAACTCTTCTCTGTTAAACAACTCCTTTCAAAACCACCAGTCAGAGGACCCATTACTTAGTGCTGTAGACTGAATGTTTGTGCACCCCCCAAATTCATATGTTGAAACCTGAATCTCCAATGTGATGCTATTTGTAGGTGGGGTCTTTGGGAAGTAATTAGGTTGTAAGGGCTCCACCCTCATGATGGGATTAGTGCTCTCATAGGAAAAGTAGGAAAAGACAGGAGAGAGATTATTCTCTCTCTCTCTCTCTCTCTCTCTGTGTGTGTGTGTGTGTGTGTGTGTGTCTCCCCCACTCCCCTCTTTTTCTCTCTCTCTCTCTGCCATGTGAGGACACAGCAAGAAGGTGGCCATCTGCAAGGCAGGTAGAGAGCCCTCACCAGAATCTGACCATGCTGGCACCCTAATCTCAATTCCAGCCTCCAGAACTGTGAGCAATAAGGATTAGTTGCTTAAGGCACCTGGTTTGACACACCAGTGTTGGGCTAACTTTTTAAGTATCTACAGTATCCCCTCTACCAATGTAGGCAGACTAAGGGAAGAAGAAAAGTGTCAAGCTGCAACGTTTGCAATAGCAGTTCTTAAAGTTGTTTTGCAGGAAGCAGCAACCAGATCAGCCAAGCTATGGGGACTGAAGAGCTGAACTTTGGCAAATTTTGCTCATTGTAAAGCTAAATTCTCTGCCCAAAGAGGAGCTTAAGCTTCACTAACATAACATGGGAGTTATGAACAAGGATGACATGAAACTGAGCATGTGCCAACAAAACCTCATCTCTACATGTGATGACCTAAACAAGATCTTTCCATATTCATGTTCATACTAAATAAAAGAGGCTGAAATTTTCTCTCTGGGGAGACACAGCTTTGGGAGCTATATCCCCATGTTCTCCTTACTTGTTGCGAATAATAAGTTTTCCTTTCTCCTGTCTGATCTCAGTAGAGTGTTTAGAATATATTCTCTGGGAGGCAGACCCCTTGAGTCCAGTAACATCAACACATTTTCAAACACTAGTTGAAACCTCCCTCCTCACAGCTGCCAGACCTGTATTCTGGTGTTCATAGGGCCAAAAGCTGAGAATCATGGTTTCCCCTTCCCTCACTATGCTCAAGGCTGAGCTTGCTCCAGGTTGTCCCAAAAGTGCAACTCTGCAAGGTAGTACCTTGTAGCAATCCCTGACACACTGCCTTCCTGCTGTGCAGCTAGCAGACCTGAAGGGCTCCTGGCATAACACTTGCCACATAAGAGGATGTTTTACAAACATCTCTGCAGTGTTTGCTTTTTGTGCTGGTCCCAGTGAAATCTCATATTTCTGCAGCTCTTTCTTTGTCTCCTCCTATCCCAATTCACCTCGAGAAGCCAGAATCTTTACCAGCTCAGCCAAGGGGGTTCACCGCCTCAGAAGCTGTAGCAGAGAGAACAGTTCAGTGGGAACTGCAAATTCCACCATCTTATTTCTTCTGGCTCTCAAACTCTTTCTTTTCTTTTAATGTGTGAAGTTTTATTGAGTGTTCTTTGACATTTGTCAATTTAAGCACTTAAGCTAGACCCAGTGTAGACAAAAATGAATGCTCACCCACATAATAGCAGAGCATGTTTAATTACTAACAATAAGAAGTATTCTAGATGTCACTGGATGGAGGCAATAATGGTTTTACAATGCTTGATGGTGTTTAGAAGTATCTCATGCCACCATACACTTTTTCTGATTGAAACAAGGCTAATATAAGTTAGAGAATGTGTCCCAAGATTTCTTTTTTTATTGGTTATGAATATTCATGAGATACAAAGCTAATTGTTACCCCTTGTGCCCAGGATGTGAAGGCCAGATCCATACTGGCAGCATGCCCATTACTACAAATTGTGATTGTACCCCGTCCCCCACCCAATGTTAAACTCTTAAGATATCATATTTACCAACTTAATTTAAATAAGCCCTTCCTCATGCTATCGATGGAGTGCCAGGTCTCTTAGGCTTTCTCCTGTAGGCTCTTAAACTTTCCTTGCTCCTTAAATACATTTTCATTTGATCCCCAGAGCACCCCATTGCCAACTGCCCCGATCATCTAGTCCAAGAAGGTAGCCACACACTGTAGACTTCATAGCTCTGGGGTACCCAAAATGATTTCTCTTCTTGTTTCCTTCCAACACTCAGTGATCAGATTTCTTTTTTTAATATAAGAATTTTAATCATTAATCATCCTTCTTACAAAAAATGTCCCTACTGTGGGGGAGGTGGGAAATCATTAAAAATTTTAAAGGATCCCAGTACTAAGCAGTTTATAACCTCTTCGGAAATTTACACACACACACACACAAGGAACAGTAACAATGCTAGTGACTAGAGTCCATAATATATTGATAATCTCTGAAACTTTTTATGGAAATTTACACACACACACACACACACACACACACACGGAACAGTAACAATGCTAGTGACTAGAGTCCATAATATATTGATAATCTCTGAAACTTTTTATTTGTTGTACATTAACTTCACAAAAGAATATTACAGTGGAACTGCATCTTCATGATTTTAACATATGAAACGTTAGCTTACATATCTTGCTTCTCAGAATGTCTGATTAAATGTTTTAATTTAGATGGAAAATAATATTTAATGGAATATCTAGCTTAAACTGTCCCCGAAGCTTCAATTGCAAACAATCATAATAAAGAATGTTCTTGTTTAATCTACAAAATAAGTACATTTGATTTTAATTACTTGGATAATGACCAAGCAAGTACATCAGGCACATCCCTTCCAAGAGATAATGAAAGACACAGAGGAGCAAACAATATTCCTGTGAACAGACCATCACATTCTGACTCCGAGGATGACTCCACTAATGAAAATCTGTCTCTACAAATGACTCATCTTCTGAAGACTGCTCTGAAGATGTTGGAAATCAGAATGATGCATGTGAAAATGAAATTAATCAATATGAAGATGGGGAACAGCAGTCTATCACAGAAGGGCTGTTTGATAATAATGAAATTGAGGAAACAGTCAGTGGTAGAGAAACAAATGAAAGCAAAGGAAATGTCAATGATAATAAGAAATAAGTAACTAATTTTTGAAATTCAAGAGGAAGAGTTAGCAAAGACAAATTATCATACAGATAAATGACAAAGACATAAAACCACAATTATTTTTAAGTTTTCTCTCAGTTTCTAAAGATGTGAAAACAATGACATGGTAGTAAATTTAACAGAAAGAGGGGTATAAAATCTTCAGAACTTTATGTCAATAGTGAGGCTACTAGAGTGTCCAATTTGGCTGGTACAATTGAGCCTAAGAGGGCAGCAGTGGGAGATAAGACTAGAAAGTTCTACCTGATTTCCAGGAGGCATTTGGCAGTGTCAGTGTGAATCCTCTTCTTTAATTGACCTTGCATGGTTTTTGATCACATTGTACCAAGTTCTTGTCCTACCCTAGACCACTTTAAGTCTTTTGCAACTATATGAGAATTCTCAGTCTCTCTGTCTTCAATAGTTCTAAGTTGAGTCTTTAAAGTGTAGATTTTTTGTCTCAATTGCATGGTGCTTATCAACTTCATTGCCTTCATTAATGCTATTATTTGTAGTACCAATGGCGAATTCACACATCCACATAATGGTACCTAGAAAAATTATGTTTCCCCCACACATCTGAAAGGCAAATAAATGACTTTGACTATATTGTGAATGCTGTCTACAAGATTCTTTGATACTGTGCAAATCTATTCTCTACACCATAAATATTCCCTTTCATCTCTATAAAACTCCCCACTCAGGACGGTTTGGATCAATGTTCTAGCCAGCTGCAAAAAAGAAAAACTAAACACTCCCCACTCCAAAGAATCACTGGAAACCAAAGCTGTTTGGCCTAGCAAGTTATTATTTAACTCGATCATGTCTTCTAAACATTAGGTACACCAGCCAACAATTCATATTTGTTCATCATTTCCTGATTGCACATAGCATAGAGCTTAAGTTTTGTTTGTTATTTTGTTGTTGTTGTTTTTCTACAAACTCAACACATTACATTTGGATGTTATTTCTTCTTGTCCTACAACTTTTCAGCAATGTTTTCCTCAATCTGGATTTTACTCAACCTAAATACCAGCATTTAACAGGTACCATGTGTTAAAACGTTAAGGGAAATTACATTAAATCTCAATCAATACAGGAATTGGGATGAAGAGGGGAGAAAAAAGGTAGTAACTATATTACAATGTGCAATTATTTTGATTCAATTTTTAAAAATACATCAGAGGGGTCATTTAAAATAAGAACTGAAACATCACAATTGGATTTGCCATTTACATCATTTGGTAGATTTTCTAGGTCATTTCTGTGAAGTTGTATGAGCATAAACCAGGTACAGTGTGTCAAAGATTGAATGAGAAGTGAGGAAGTAGGGACAGCAAGTGTGTGCAATTCTTTTCAGACATTTAGGGGCAAAGTAGGGAAGAAAGCTAAAACTGATTAGAAGGTTAAGTGAGGGCCTTTTGCACAACGGAAAAGCATTGACTACGTGTATAGGTTGATCAAAAGAAATGAATAGAGATAGAAATATCAAAGATACAAGGGAATGGTGAGCCAGCTATGGAACACTTTCACCACACCAGTCCCCGGGACATATACTGCCTGTTTAAGATGAATAAGATCCTAGCTGCCTTTGAGCAACCCATGGGCTGAAAGTGGAGACAGATGAAACAAGTTTGCTTGCACAAGGTGTTAGAAGA
>NW_007738125.1:34184-45697 GCF_000696425.1 Galeopterus variegatus
TGCAGTATTTATGTAATAAAATAGTTAAATTACATACCTAGGGATACAAAGTGGAGTGGGGGATGGGGAGGGAGGTCAGGGATAATTGGGGGATAACTGGGTGGGGGACACGGGATATAATCACAATTTGTGGTAACGAGCATGCTGCCAGTATGGATCTGGCCATCACATCCTAGGCACAAGTGGTGACAATTTGCTTTGTACCCCATGAATATTCATAACCAATAAAAAGAAATTTAATAAATAAATAAATAAAATAGTTAAATTACATACCTAGGGATACAAAGTGGAGTGGGGGATGGGGAGGGAGGTCAGGGATAATTGGGGGATAACTGGGTGGGGGACACGGGATATAATCACAATTTGTGGTAACGAGCATGCTGCCAGTATGGATCTGGCCATCACATCCTAGGCACAAGTGGTGACAATTTGCTTTGTACCCCATGAATATTCATAACCAATAAAAAGAAATTTAATAAATAAATAAATAAAATAGTTAAAATAAATATAAAATTAAAAGCATTTAAGAAATGCCTGTTGCTTTCCAAGCACTGGGGGACAAATATAAACAAAATGAAATCTCTACCTTCCAGAAATGAACATGAGGGAAAGATAGTCAAGCAGGACCAATGACTTATTTTGGCCCATGAAATGCAAATGGAAGTGAAATGTAACGTGTGTCCACATGGAAGCATTTAATTGCTGGTGCTTTGTTGTCTGGCCTACTCTTTCCCTGCCATAGAAATCATGGGAGAATATTTAAATACAGAAGAGTCATAACATCAAAGCAGCCTGGAATGTTAGGCCAACACTAGTAGGAAAGCACACTTCATATAAGTGAGAAAGAAACTATAAGCCACAGAGATTTAGGGCTTGTTACAACAGCATAACATAACCTGTCCTGACTAATACACTGGGATGACATCCAAGTCTCAGAAGTGATTTGCCCAGTAATGTTGGCATCAAACTTGTTAAATGCTTCACTGGTTCTCACCAGTCATGTGATACACCAGATTTTTAACAAACAAAAACCAGAAACGAGTATTTTTGCAACACATGAGCTCTCACTTAATTCATGTAAAAGCTTACTTTTTTTTCAGACATACAAACTTGAAAATATTGCCAGAATTGACACTGTAGTGAGATATCCAAGGAACTGTCATTCTAACACTGCCATAATCCTTAAATGTTCCTCTAACCTCATTTCTCACAATTCCCATCACAAACCCTGTGTACCAGGAAACTAAACAATTGCATTTTCCCTCATACAATTCCTTCCCCTGTTTGTTAATTTATACTATTTCCTTTGCCTAGAATGTCTTTTACCTACCATCACCTAATATCCAAACCTGGTAGACCACTTTTTCATAAAGTATTTTATTGCTTCTTTATATACATACACACACACACACAATCACACAAACATACAATCACACACCTCTAATAGGAGGGTACTTCAAAAAGTTCACAGAAAAATAGAATTAAAAGATAATATGATTCTTTCCATGAACTTTTTGAAGTACCTTTGTACACACAAAGTAATCCTTCCACAAGTAAAAGAAAGGGAATGGAACTGAATTTTATTGAATACCTTGTTATGTGCCTGGCACTGTGTGTGGTATTTCATGATTGTTCTTGAACTCCTTAAGCACTTTATCTGTTTCTCTCTTGTGGTATTTAAAACGCTATACCTTATTATACATACATGCATATATACATATAGATGATGATAGATAGATAGATAGATAGATAGATAGATAGATAGATAGATAGATCTTTATCACCTCTCAGGATAAAATCAATGTCATTCACAGGGCCCAGTCTGAGGTCTGGCATGTAACAGACTTAATCATTTCCTTTTAATGAATGAATAAAAGGAAAATATCTTTTAAATATCTTTTTAATGTCTTCAACATATATTTTTATGTAAAACAGTTCTGAAGGGGAAGAAATCTGATTAGAAATTAATATGATATTTTGTCTCTACTATTATGCCTGATTTTCTAGATTACAAAATTATTCCAATGCCAATACGTTGGATTGATTAAAAACTTCATCTTGTCCAAAAAGAAGCAAAGCACCGGCAGCCGGAACTCTACAGCCGAAGGGACCTTTCCTGCAAAGACATTTAGGGATTTTATCTGTTACACATCTCTCATGAACACGAATTCTTAACTATCATAAAGTAAGACTCACTGTAACCACTGACCAATCAGAAGACATAAATAAAATTGTAGAAGGAAACCCAGAGAAACATTAAAACAGCTTTAGGCTTCACGGGACACTAATTAATCATTTTGGCTAGAAAGCCCCTCTCCCCATGGTGCATAATGGCTTCCAAGAAAGGTTTGGATGAAACATTCCACCAGATGGATCTAGTACCTACATTAAGACTCTGCCACCCACACCCTTATGTATTCATGTATTTCTCCATAAAATATTTGATATTGTGTTGAGGTAGTAGAGTCTGTACAAACAATGGACTAAAGAATATGTTGTACGGCAATTCACCTTCGATTTTTCATAGCTAAGTATAAACTAAAATGGAAGCTCATAATTAAAATGATGTCATCAAATGCAATATCAAGCAATTTAGAGTGATTTAAACTTAAGATTTTCATTTTATTCTTTTTAACTCATGAGTCAGGATGGCAGTGGCACACTAATCCTACAAAAACACAGGGCCTATTTTGCACTGATGTGCTCACATTTAGAGAAATAAAAAAATCTGCTTGACCTCAAAACCACATGGCAAAACAAACAAAACTTTCATAGTACAAGTTCCCTTTAGTAATTTTATTTAATTTGCAACTTACATAACAAGTGTTGCCAATTTTTAGACACCTGCAAGAGAGGCATCATGATCCTATTGCAGAGATGAAGGAAGTGGGGCCTTGCAGGGTTAAGTTACCCAACGTTACTTGACTTATAATGGGTGGAAGCAGTACTCATATCCAGTTCTTCTATATATATAGCCCAGACTCCTTCCAGAATTATATTTCATTATACAGCACAATGCTTCATCAGAGTTTTTGTTTAAAAGTTATATACATATATAGATATGTAAGAAATGGGTTGGGCTTGTAAAGAAGACATATATAGAAAAAAGGATTTCAAGAACTTAGCCTTCTGCTAAGAACATTCTGTGATAGAAGAATTCAGGCACAAAGTATTAGTTTTGTTTTTACCTAAAAATTAATAATGATCAGGCTTATTTGCAAGGCTGTATAGCAAAGGTTAAAATAAATGTTGATGAATTTAGACTATTAACACAGACTGGTAATAGTCTAAATAGCAATTTAGTGACATTGCCATCTTATACTTTAATGAAATGAAAATTTGAATTGATTGTGTAAGAAAAGACTCTCTTGTTTATTCTAATCTTAATATTATGGTTGATAATTTCACCAGCAGTCCTGATGAAAATGTACCTGATATAACAACGCCACAGGAAACTAATGATCATAATGAATCTACTTGTCTCTGAAGTACAAAGATACAGACTCATAAATCTTTTAAAAATTACTAAAAGCAAACAAGTGATCAGGGCAAACAAATGATTATTTCATCATTGTTTATATGTCTTCTACTTTATACTTATTATCTTATTTCCTTGGGAAAATGGTCAAAATACCTTTTAAATATTTGAATTTAATTTTAACCTTTGTTATCTTTACTCCACATAAGCTCTTGAGAACTGAATTTCAGCAACCTTTGTTTAATTGTCATTTTGAGATGGCTATTTAATCTTTTCTCTTCCTCTTCATCAAAAGATAATTAGTAGTCAACTGATAAATAACGTTAGTAGAACTGAATTTCAGCAACCTTTGTTTAATTGTCATTTTGAGATGGCTATTTAATCTTTTCTTTTCCTCTTCATCAAAAGATAATTAGTAGTCAACTGATAAATAACGTTAGTGTTGTCTTCTTAATACAATGTTTTGCCTATTTTTAGGACTTTAGAACTTGACTGTAAATTATTACTCAAACTGAAAGTATGCATAGGTGGTTATGTTTTTTAAAATACCTTTTGTTCTAAAAATGTGTCTAAAAGTCAAGATGTGTTTCATTTATTTTATTATTTTTTGTTGGTATTTCATAAATAAAATAAAAGTTCAATAAATTACCCAGAAAGTTCCATTGTTCTCTTCACCTTTGAAGAAAATAAAACTAAACAAAATAAAACAAAAACACTTACTCAAAGATAATTGTAGTCATTTTAGGTAAATGCCTCTATTGTAAACCTTTCCTTTTTTATTAATATATTGTCTGAATATGGCCAATTTCTCATGAGCAGAAACTAAATCCACACATGTTGTGTTGAGATGAATAGGAAGAGGAGTTCATCAATCTGCTTTTAAATGAAAATCAGAATATTTTTGATTATTTGATTATAATGTTTAATCCTATTTTTATAGAATCTAACATTTCATAATCTTAGACACTACCACATTTCCTATAGTTACTTATGGGATAGAAAGCATTGAAATATACACCGAATCTTCTTTAGTTAGTTCAACCTTGGTCACACTAGAACTAATTAAACTTGTTAAGAAGCATTTTAAAATATACCATGACAACAGTCATGAGCACAGATTCAGAGCTGGGGAACATACACTCCTCCCAACATAACATGGCATCTTAAAGTTAGAGTTCTGGTGTCAAATAAACTTAGGCTTGTATTCTAGCCATGCCAGTTATTAGCTATGTGACATTGATTAAGTCACTTAACCTTATCATGCCTCAGCTTCCTGTTCTGTACAATGGGAATAATAATAGCACCAGCCTCCGATGTGTGTTATGGATATTAAAGGATATAAGGCATGTAAGTGGTTAGGCAGGAGCCCAGTACATATGAAGCATCCAATACGTATTAGTGTTGTTGTTGTTCCTAAAGACACAACAACTTGTATGCAAACACTGAGAAATTCACACCAGAGCTGGAGCCTGTGCACATTTCCCTAATCTTAGTGAATCTATATAAAAGCAACAGTTAAAATGCTGGTTAATTAGAAAACCCATAGGAAATAAATCTAAATGAGTGACTTGTGCAGGATGACTCCTACCATAATGTTACTCAAGAATTTGAGCCAAAAATTTCGTATTCTTATGCCGACCCATGGGAGGATCCTGACCTGTTCCCACTCTTAGTCAGCTGCCATTTGTCCTTTTCATTTAAAAATGTGTTGTTTGGCTGTTTTTCCCAGATCAACCTAATGTTCATTTCTGGTATGTGAGAGTCCTTAATATTTGCCACTGGTTCTCAGTCTCAGAGCTATGGATCCCTGGGAGGTTATATAGATATTGTAAGAGAGCTGAAATCCTAAATGCCCACCCCAAGTTACTGTCTTTTCACTAAATACACTATGTTCCATATTTATGTACTATTTTTCAAAGGTATATAGATGCTGTTTTGATAAATGAAATATACTAATCTTCCTCTTTACAACAAAATTGATCACCAAATCCTATGAATTTTAACTTAGTAATTAATGTTCATAGAATCCTCATTCACCTTTGCATTCCCACTGGCAATGCCCTGACCAGGCCCTCACGTCCATCACCCAAACTATTCCAGCAGACTTCTAACTGGTTCTCCAGACCCCAATATGGTTCAATTCTGGTCTATTCCACATTGCCACTTGGTTCATATCTTCTCTCAAAGAATTTGCTGCAACTGAAGGCTGAAATGTTATTTCAATTGATTTTTAATACATGACAACTTACATTTCCTTTTGCCATTTTGCTGTTGCATTTGAGAAGGCACTGGATATAGCATAAATAGATGAGAAAGCCCAATATCTCCGTTTTGTAAAAATGATTTGATAATGTAGTAGGAGTTAATTCAGTTTTTGGTCAGTTAGCACAGAGCTGCTAAATACCCATCACTTAGTTCCTCATAGTGAAAAACTGCTAATGTTTTGTTGCCGTTTATAGTAGGTACATGAAAAAAGGTGAAACCTGTGAGACCAAGGAGAGAAAGAAACTCAACCCCGTTTTTGCTTTACCACTAACCTGCTATGTAATATCACCCATGTTGTTTAATCTGCATGTAGGTTTCTTCATCTGCAAAATTAGGATAATTCTGCTCCCCCCTCAAGTATCAGAAAATGAGAAATAACTAGTTCAGTGCATTAAAAAATAGAAATTGACCAATTTCATGATAAAGTGATAAGATACATCCTTGGTCACAAAATGATGAAAATTATTTTATAAATAAATATGTATAATTATCTTTAATTTCCTAAAAGAAGGCTTTTCAAAATCAGTTTTAAAAACACCTTATGACCCCAGATATAAAATAAAGGTTTGTTTTCATTTTACTCTTTCTTCTGGAATCCATACTACAGTTTCTGGTTTTAACAGTTGCAATTAACAGTCTACCCGTAGTAACTTTTTTTTCTATAAATGTAAAGACCTGATCTCATTACAGCAACAACAAGAGTAATAACATCAGGAAACAAAACATGTGCTTTCCTTGCATGATCTCATTTAATTCATGCAGTTAATTTCACAGGTAAGAAAACGGGGAGTAAGAGAGTTTAAATAACTTGGTCACAGTCACACAGTCAGTGGAATCCCAAACTGAAACCCATATCTCAAGAAATGTTCAGCTTTGCCACAGTGTTTCTGGCATTGGTGGGCTTTCCTTTTGGTCTAGGGTTGTTAGGGATCACACATCTCAACTAGACTTCTCAGAGCAACTTATGAGAAACAGGCATCGTACACCATACATAACACACCAGCCTGTATTGCACACCATATTTTGCTGTGTTCAATTCCTGACCTGACTATTGAATCACACTGAGCATTGTCCTCTGGCAACCACGGTTCTTCATTTTCAGGCACTATTCGTTTGGTATCTATTTCAGGTCTTTGTGTTATAAAAGGATACCAACTGCTGGCTGTGTGAATAGGACTTAAAAAGACAAGAGAACAGGTATGCATATCAAACAAAATTCCCCTTGAAATACATTTTAAAGAAAAAATATTCACATATTAACCAACTGTACAAAATTACAGCCTTCTTCTCTTTTATTAAGTTGGCTATTATAATTGAACAGCTTATTGCAACAGTATTTACATACTGTAGCATTCTAAGAACAATCCCCTTTCCCTCTTAGGTCCCTCTAATTTTTTTGTTTCTGCCAGCACACTCCATGTCAGTTAACAACTATACTCTTTACATAGTTCTAAAATATTGAACTGTATGCTAAATAAGTAAAATATTTTAAGATAATGTCCAGAGGGAATAATATTTTATATTATAACTCAATATGCCCTAAGGTAATTATTCAGATATCAATATGCTAAACAGCAGTATGTTGTAGTACTCTATATTTCTTTTTATTTTGCTTCTTTGTTGCAAGCGATAAATTTAAAGGTGCAAAGGAAAAAAAAACATTAAAGGAAAAGTTTGCAGTTGATTTTCTTAACAAGACTGTTTGCCTAGGGAGAAAGAAATTTCACTTGCTCCTTTCCTAATTATTCATGTAAATTAAATTCTACAAGTGAAGAAAATTCATAAAAGACATAGTTACTCATCTGAGAGGGAGATATGGCATATGAATGGTGCCCATAACCTCGGAAGGTGAAATGTAGAAAATATCACAAGCAACTCCCACATTAAGTTAAGTGAACCAAAAAAAGGGAGATTCTTGGTGTGAAGGAGACTTCAAGGATATCCTCCCTAATCGCCTCTTAATAGTCTCAAATCTCTGACACAGGAAGCAAATCAAGAATTCAGAGAACATGAAATTATTAATCACTTATATTTGATATCAAATGTAAGCACTATTAGACACATTTTTAAATTGTAAAAACCTTTTAAATATAATGTTTAAAAAGAACACACAGAATGTCATTTACATGTTTAATACATCTGTTTGTGGCACATCCTAGAAAAAGTTAATTGCACATTCTTATACATTTTTCTGAAATCCACACTGTTTTTTCCTCCTAAGTCTAAAATATGTTAAAATAAAATTAAACAATAAACTACTATAGACTTGTATTCTACCATTCAATATTCAAAGTGAATTCAAATCATTCAGCAAATATTTATGGAATGTCTCTTGTGTGCAAGGCATCACACTAAACAACACAATGGCATTTCTCATTCAGATTTGAACAGTTTAACCAATCCTTCACAAAAGACAATCATTAAATGGAAAGTATGCCCACCAATCATGAGAATGTCAGTTTGCATCTCCTTGGGATAAAGTTAAAACTGGGAAAACCAGTTTTCACAAAGCAGAGCCAGTGACTAGTTAAATATGGAGCATTAAAATGGAGAAAACAATGACAAAACCAAAAATAAAGCAAAGGTAAAAACTGAGACAGCAACAGAAATTGGGAGAGAGCAGGAGACCAAATAACAATTTAAGTATTGTATATATTGAGCTTGAAGTAATATCCAAGCCAGATATCCAAGGATGGATGTATTAGAAGATGATGAAGTTATTTGACCAGAACTTAAGAGCTCAAAAAGATTGTCTTAAAATATACAGTGAGAAAGCAAGTACTACGAATACTTGAAGCTAAGAGACAAACGCTGAACCTGACTAGAAGGACAGCACGAATGATTTTAAGAACAGGTCATCCAAGAAGATATACCAATGTCCAATATGCACATGAAAAGATGCTCAACATCAGTAATGATTAGAGGAATGCAAATCAAAACCACAATGGGATACCACTGCATACCCACTAGGATGGCTATTATACATATTTTTTTAAAAACAGAAAATAACAAATAGTGGCAAGGATGTAGAAAAATCGAAACCCTCGTGCATGGCTGGTGGGGATACAAAATGGTGTAGCTCCTATGGAAAACAGTTGGCCATTCTTCAAAAAGTTCAATACACAATTATCATGATCCAGCAATTCCACTACCTGGTATATACCCAAAAGAATTGAAAGTGGGGACTCAAAAGGTACTTGTACACCAGTGTTTGTAGCAGCATTATTCACAATAGGTAAAAGGTGGAAATAACAGAAATATCTACTGACAGATAAATGGATAAGCAAACTGTGGTGTATACATACAGTGGAATATTATTCAGCCATGAAAAGAATGGAATTCTGACACATGCTACAACTTGGATGAAACTCGAGGACATAATTCTAAGTGAAATAAGCCAGATCCAAAAGGACAAAAATTGTATAGTTCCACTTATATGAAGTACCTAGGATAGTCAAATTCATAGAGACAGAAAGTAGAGATAGACAGGGGATGGGGTTGGGAGTGAAGGGCCAATGTTTGTTTCATGAGTACAAAGTTTTTCTATTTGGGATAATGAAAAGTTCTGGAAATGGTTAGTGGTAATCGCTGCACAATACTGTGAATGTGCTTAGTGCCAAGGAGGCTGAGGGGTGGGATTTGAGGAAAGACAGATCAGCAAAGCTGTGAGAAAAGAAACAGACTACAGGGATGATGAAGGGGGTGTACAGGGATGAACTGGAGTTCACGCAGGACACTCATTTGAGAAACTGGTATACCCACCTAACCTGATGCCCTCAAATAAACAGAGCAAACTATAAATAATAAACTTTGTAAACAAGAAATGAGCATATCAGCTAAGCACCCTGCCTGGACCTGGAGATATGGAGTTAGGAATTTGTAGTCTCTGCATTTAAGGGTTTACTGTCTATAAGAGAATCCTGGACCTGGGGACAATTTTATTCATGCATAAGTTCGATTGGCATTTATTGAGCACTTACTGTACACTAAGCCCAGAGCTAGACATTAGAAGTGCCACAGATTACATATCAAGCAGATAGTTATCAACAAGGCAAGACTTCATGAAGATGATAAGACCCCCTCCCCTTTATACAACTGCTATGATCTGAATGTGTCCCTCATTAGAAGTGCCACAGATTACATATCAAGCAGATAGTTATCAACAAGGCAAGACTTCATGAGGATGATAAGACCCCCTCCCCTTTATACAACTGCTATGATCTGAATGTGTCCCTCAAAATTCATATGTTGAAACTTAATGTTTGTCACCAATGTGATAGTATTAAGAGATGGGGCCTTTAGGAAGTGATTAAGTCATGGGATTCATAAATGGGATTAATGACCTTATAAAATATGCATGAGGGAGCTGTTTTCCCTTTCCACCATGTAAAGACACAGCAGCAAAGCACCATCTGTGAAGCAGAGAACAGGCCTTCACCAGTCACCAAACCTGCCAGCACCTCGATTTTAGATTTCCCAACCTCCAGAACTGTGAGCAATACATTTCTGTTGTTTATAAATTACCCAGCCTAAGGTATTTTGTTATAGCAGCCCAAAGGGACTAAGGCACTGTTATGGATTGAATTGTGTCCCCAAAGTTTCATGTATGAGAAACTTCATTCCCACTGTGACAGTGTTTAGAGGGTGGGAAACCCTATCATGGTACTTGAAATGTGGGGCCTTTAAGAGGTAATTAGATTGTGCCCTAGTGAATGAATCGATCCATTCATGGAGTAATAGGTGTGGTTCTGATGACTTTAAAAAGAGAGTGAATGCAAACTTATCTCTATCTCTCTCTCTCTCTCTTTCTCTCTCTCTCTCTCTCGCTCAGCCATTTTGCCATGTGATACCCTATGTCACTATAGAGTCACCACCAGGAAAAGGTCCTCATCAGATGTGTCCCCTGGACTTTGGACTTCCCAGCCACTGAAACTGTAGGCAATAAATATTTTTTCTTTATAAATTACCCAGTTTCAGGTATTCTGTTATTAGCAACAGAAACAAACTAATACAGACACTAACCCTCCTCAAAATATACTCAATACGGCTCCAAAGCTGTCAAGCCTTTTATCCCACTAGCATAATAAAAAGTTAAAAGTCACATTCAACTGAAAGAAATAGTACATTAACTCAAATTTCTCCTGAGTTACAAATATCAGATATCGGGCTTTCTGAAAAAAAATTCATGAAGGTTCTACTTTTCACTTTTACCCAAAGCTGGAAAAATGATTTAGCAATGTTTAAAGAATCCAAATTAAATTGCTGTGAAATTAAATATTCTAAACACTTTCTTCATAATACCTCCTTTTATTCCTACAATAATCCTATGAGATAGATATCTCAAATTTTCAAAATATCATATTCAACACAATAAAAAATAGCAGACAGCTCCTAAAACATCTATTTTTTTTAGAAGAGTATTCAGCAATTTCATGGATCAGAAGGGAACCATAATCTCAGCTCTATAGTTTTACTGTGCCAACAATTCCTTTTGTACTTTACTACCTACTTGTTTTCAAACATCGATTGATATTTTTAGAAAACCTTTTTTTTTACTGGCAAGATGGCGACGGGTCTGAGCGGCCGTGCCAGGAGACAGCGCGATCCTGTGAACCGTGCGCTGTGATACCAGAGTATTGATTGCATTTCCAAGAGCAACAAAAGGCGAATAATTCTTTCAACAACGATCCTACATCGACAAACAAGCAGCAGCAGGTTCGAGGCTTTGGGGCCGACACAGAGGAGGACTCCTGAGAGTGCCCAAGCCCGG
>NW_007738126.1:0-18953 GCF_000696425.1 Galeopterus variegatus
AATAATCATATACAGTGTATATTGACAAAATAAAAATTTAAAAAAAAAAAAATAAATAAAAAAAATAAAAATAAAAATGGTGGTTAGGGACATGGTTCTGAGGGCTTTAACAGAAGAGAGAGGAAAGTCTCTCTCTCTCTCTCTCTCTCTCTCTCTCTCTCTCTCTCTCATTCTCTCTGCTCTCTCTTGCTCTCTCTGCTCCACCATTTTCTCAATGTGATACCCTGCGATCACTGTTACCACCACCAAGACCTTCACCAGCTGTGTTAGCTGGACTTTGGATTTCCCAGCCTCAGAGACTGTAAACAATACATTTTGTTTTCTTTATAAAATACCCAGTTCCATGTATTTTGTTATAAGCAACAGAAATGGACTAATACAGATGGCCTTTATTCCAATTTCCTATATCTTGCCCCTCATTTCCATCTGAGACCTCATCAGAATGGCCTTTGCTGTCCACATATCTACCAATATTTTTACCATGACAACTTAAGTAATTTGTAAAAAGATTTAAGCTCTCCCTACAGCTCTCGTCTTCTTCTCAGCCCACTGTTGCATTGGGTATTAAGTTTCCAACACATGTTTTTGGGGGACAAATTTAAACCATAGAAGTCTCCAATCAATAATCTAAGGTCCGGGGCCGGCCCGGTGGCGCACTGGATAGTGCGCCACTTGGGAAGCGCGGCGGCGCTCCCGCCCGAGGGTTCGGATCCCACATACGGACTGGTTCCCGCTCACTGGCTGAGCGAGGCGCGGGAGCAACACCAAGGGTTGCGATCCCGTTGCTGGTCCCCGGTCCGGTACGGGGGCAACACTGAGGGTTGCGATCCATTGCCGGACACGGAAAAAGACAAAAGACAAAAAAAATAATAATAATAATAATAATCTAAGGTCCCACCATAAGAAGACAGAAAATGAAGAAATAAATAAATCGAAAAGAAACAGAAAGAAGGAAATATGAAAGATGAAAGCAGAAATTGATGAAATTAAAAATGGAATAACAATAAAGAAAATTAATAAAACACAGAGCTGGTTCTTTGGAAAGATCAATAAAATTGACAACCTGCTAACAACTGACAAAGGAAAAAAAAGACACAAATAACTAATGTCAGAAATAAAGAGTGTATATCATTACAGACCCTGCAACCATCAAAATTATAGGCCAATACTTGAAACAACTCTATACTCAGAAATTTGACAACTTAGATAAAACAGATTATTTCTTAGAAAATCACAGACTCCTTCAGCTCACCCAATATTAAACAGTTAATTTGAGTTTCCCTATAATTATTAATGAATTCATACTTTAAAAACTCCCCACATGAGATCTCTAGGCCCATACAGTTTCACTGAAACTTTCTACAAAACATTTAAAAAGAACACCAATTATACACAATATCTTGCAGAAAATAGAAGAGGAAGAAACACTTCCCAATTCATTTTATGAAGCTATTATTACTCTGACACCAAAACTAGACAAAGATGGTGTCAAAAAAGAAAACTATAGATCAATGTCTCTCAAAAGTTTTGATGCAAAATTCCTCAACCAAATATTAGCAAACTAAATCCAACAATATATAAAAATAATTATACACCACGACAAACTGGGGTTAATTCCAGGGCTGCAAGGTTAGTTGATTACTCAAAAATAAATAATTGTATTCCACCACATTAACAGGCTAAAGAAGAAAATCACATGATCTTATCAATTGATGCAGAAAAAGCATTCGATAAATTTTAATACTTATTCATTATACAAAGTCTCAGGAAAATAGAAACAGGACAGCTTCATTAAGTTGATAAAGAGCATCTACAAAAAACCTACAGCGAACAAGATTCTTAATGGTGAAAGAATGAATATTTTCTGCCTGTGATTGAAAACAAAGTAAGGATGTCTGCTCTCATTGCTATTACTCAACATAGTGATGGAAATTTCAGTCAGTGCAATAAAGCAAAGTGAAGAAATCAAAGGCATACAGACCAGAAAAGAAGAAAGAAAGAAAATAATCTATTAAGAAAAAACCGTCCTAGGACTTCCAGTCAAGATGGTGGAATAGACAGGCCCCAGTGTCACTCTTTCCCACAAATAAACTAATTTACAACTATAAAAAGCAACGACAGCCAAGCTGGGGCCACTAGAGCTCAGGGAAAGAGGAAGAGAGACCTACAGAGTGCATAAAGTTGGGAGAAGCCACAATGAGAGAAAGAAAAAACCACTCTGACCATTTCGAGCCACAGCCACTTCCAGGCTGGAGCTGCTGAGTGCACAAAGCAGGAGCTGGCAAAAGCCACAGCTCTGCCATTTGCATGAAGTTGCTTGGAGGCAGCAGAGGAGAAGAGGGCCTTAGTCACCTGCAGGCCAGCAAGACCACTAATAGGGTTCCCATGAACCCACATAGGAGTGAGGAGCCACAACTGAAAAAAGGAGCCTCTCAGAGGCCTGTGAATCACTGCCAGGTACTGGAGCATGGCCCATCCCATGGGAAGTGTTTGGAGCACAGGCAGTAGGGGAGATGAGCCCACCAGGAGAACACTGGGACACAGCAAGGACAGCTGATCTGTACTCCAGTCAGTGTAGGACCACTCAGAGAAGACTGGTCAGAAATATAGAATTGCATGGAGTGCAGTTTGATGAAAAGACTCAGGCCTAGACCAGAGTTTCTACACAACCCAGGTGCACCAGATTTCACTAGACCCTGAAGTTCCTAAAAAGTCAACCATTAAACCCTGAGCTGCACAGAAAACCTTCCCAGGGAATCAACAGCAAAGCAGCAATTCAGCTCAACCACAGGGCTCAAGTACTGGTCCCCACTGGAAGTTCTTCCATTTTAGAAGTAAGCAAAGGACAGCAAATTAGTTCCTGTATAGAGTTTAAGTGGTGGGAACAGCAAATAATCCAACACAGAACTGAAAGAAAAAACAAAGTACCCACAACCAGAGACAAAGTTGTTTTTTTTTTTTTTTTTTTTGACCGATAAAGGGATCACAACCCTCAGCATGGTGTGGTCTGCACCACACTCAGCCAGTGAGCGCACTGGCCATCCCTATATAGGATCCGAACCCACAGCCTTGGTGCTACCAGCGCCACACTCTCCTGAGTGAGCCACAGGGCTGGCCCAGAGACAAAGTTTTATATTAACTAGTAAAGGTCTCATTTCACCAAAGAACACCTATAACACCTAGAAGGACCATAAGTCCCCTGGGCTACCAAGACAGAAAGAGGGGAGGGTCAGGGGCCTCAGCCATGCCCCCTAACACCTGCAACCAGTCTCAAGGGTTGGGGACAAGGGCCTCAGCCACATCCCCTGACAAATGCAACCACCCCAGCAATAACCACCAAGCTGCTGCAGGAAGCACCCTGGGCTCTCCTGAGCCAGGGTAGTGGGGGAACTTGGGCCTTGGCCATGCCCCCCTGACACATGCATCCAGCCCAGTGGAGACCATTGAGCCACCACATGAAGCACCCAGGGATCTCACAAGCCAGGGCAGTGGGGGCCTAAGGGCCTTGGCCACACCCCACCCAACACCTGCAACCAGCCTAGCAATGACCACTGAGCTGCTGCAGGAAGTGCTCCAGGCTCTCCCAAGCCAGGGCACTGGGGGGTCAAGGGCCTTGGCTACACACCCCCAACATCCGCAACCAGCCCAGTGGTGAACACTGAGCCACCATAGGAAGCTCCCTGGGCTCTCCCAAGCTGGATCAGTAGGGGGCCGATAGCCTTGGCCACACCTCTCTGACACCTGTAGCCAGCCTAGTGGAAACCACCAAGCTTCCCTGGGCTCTCCTGAACTGGGGTGGTGGGGGTTCTTGGGCCATGGCCATATCCCCTGAACATATGCAGCCAGCCCAGCAATGACCACTAAGCTGCCACAGGAAGTACCCCAGGCTCTCCTGAGCCAGGGCAGTGGGGGACCTCAGGCCTCAGTCATGACCCTGCTGACACATGCAACCAGCCCAGTGATGACCATCAAGCTGCAGCAAGAAGGGCCCCAGCTTCCCAAGCTGCAGTGGTGGGGGATGAGGGCTTTTGCTGCACCCCCCTGACATCTGCATCCAGCCCAGCAATGACCAAGCCACCACTGGAAGCCCCTGGTCTCCCCTGTGGGAATGAGAGGGTTGTCACAGGTCTCAATCCCACCCCTCCTCCTTCCTCCTTCTTCCATCACATTTCCTTCCCCTTTCCCCTCTTCCTCCCTCCCAACTGCTCCATAACAACATTCTAGAATGTAAAAAATAATATTAATAAAATTACATTTTCTTTTTAAAAACACAAAAAAAACCCTCCCTAGGACAAATGAGTTCTTCAAGGTAACAGGATACAAGACCAACACACAAAAATCAATTTTATATGTATGCACATTAATAAGTAACATGTGAAAACCAAAATTTAAGACACTATACTACCAAAATTGCTGAAAAGAAATGACAGAATTAAATATACAGTTAACAAAACACGTATGGAATCTGTATGCTGAAAACCACAATATGAAGATGAAAGTAATCAAAGAAGACATAAATACATGGAGAGACATGTGCTATGAATTAAATGCATCCCCCCAAATTTCATGTGTTGGAAACTTGACCTCCACTTTAACAGTGTTAAGAGGGTGG
Source organism: Galeopterus variegatus (assembly GCF_000696425.1). Classification (NCBI taxonomy): domain Eukaryota; kingdom Metazoa; phylum Chordata; class Mammalia; order Dermoptera; family Cynocephalidae; genus Galeopterus; species Galeopterus variegatus. The sequence goes on from NW_007738126.1 coordinate 4,613, forward strand.
GAAATCCTATGATGGTATTTGAAAGGTGGGGCTGTTGAGAGGTGGTTGGATCATTAGAACTGTGCCTTCATGAATGGATTAATCCATTTATGGAATGATAGGTTGATGGCTTAATAGGTTAGCAGGGAGTGGTTCTGATGGCTTTATGAGGAGAGCGAATGAGCACATTAACTCTCATGTTCATACCACTCTCACCATGTAATACCCTAGTTGTCACAGGACCATGTAGAGTTCCCACCCAGAAGAAGGCCCTCACCAGAAGTGCCCCCTGGACCGTGGACTTCCCAGACTCCAAAACTGTAAGACATAAATTTTGTTTCTTTATAAATTACCCAGCTTCAGGTATTCTGTTATAAGCAACAGAAAATGGACTAATACAACATACCACGTTCATGAATTGAAGGACTCAACATAGCAAAGATGTCAATCCTCTCTTAATTGATAATACTGGGTTAACAAAATTCCTGCCAAAATCTGAGCAAGGCTTCAAGCTTATTCTAAAATTCATAGGTAAAGGCACAGGCCCTAGAATAACTAAAATAATCCTGATAAAGAAGAATAAAGTGGGCGGATTCTCTCTGCCCAATATTAAAACTTTTCTGTATAGGTCCAGTTATCAAGACAGTGTGGTATTGGTGGAAATAGATGCATAGATCAATGGAATAGAAGAGAGAACACAGAAATAGCTGCCATGCAAGTACAACGAGCTGATTTTTGACAAAGGTGTAAATGCAATTCAATAGAAGAATAGCCTTTTCAACAAATGGTATGTGAGCAATCCTCCATAAGCAAGAAATGAACTTTGTCCTAAACCTCATACCTTATGCAACTATTAACGTAAAATGGATAATAGACTTAAGTGTAAAATGTAAAACTATAAAATTTTTAGAGTAAAAACAAAGGAGAAAATCTTTGGGATCTAATATTAGACAAAATGTTTTTGACTTGACACCAAAAGCATGATCCACAAAAGAAAAAATTGATAAATTTCATCTCATCAAAATAAAAACTTTTCTTCTGTGAAAACAGATATGAAGAGTATGGAAAAACAATCTACAGACTGGGAGAAAATATTCGGAAATCACATATCTGACAAAGGACTGTTATGTATAATATAAAGAACCCCCAAAACCCAACATCAAGCACATAAGTAGTCCAATTAGAAAATGGGCAAAAGGATTGTAAAGACATTTTACCAAAGAGGATATTCAGATGGCAAATAAGCACTTGAGAAGGTGTTCAACAGCATTAGACAGAAAAATGAAAATTAATACCAAAATGAGATATCATTACTGCTATTTGTTAAATGTGTCCCCCAAAGTTTCATGTATTAGAAACTTAATCCTCACTGTGACAGTGTTAAGAGGGTGGGAAATCCTACTATATTAATTGAAAGGTGGGGCCTTAAAAAGGTGATTAGATTGTGAGGACTATACCCTCATGAGTGGATTGATCCATTCATGGAGTAATAAGTTGATGGTTTAATGGGTGGTAATTGGTGTGCTTCTGATGGTTTTAAAAGGAAAGCAACTGAGAAGCTTAGCTCTCTTGCTCCTGCCATTCTTGTTGTGTGATACCCTGTGTTGCTACAGAGCTACCACCAAGAAGGCCCTCACCAGATGCACCCACTGGACTGGGGACTTCCCAGCCTTCAAAACTGTAAGAAATAAATTTTATTTCTTTATAACTTACTCAGTTTCAGGTATTATATTATAAGCAACAGAGACAAACTAATACAATTACATACCTATGAGAAGGGCTAAAATAAACAAAAAACAGCACAAACGCTTGGGAGGATGTAGAGACACTGAATCACCTGCATTACTGGTGGGAATGTAAAACAGTACAGGTACTCTGGAAAACAGCTTGGAAGTCTCTTATACAACTAAACATGCAACTACCACATGACCTAGCAATTGTACTCTTAGGCATTTATCCCAAAGTTATGAAAACGTGGTCACACAAAAACCTGTACATAAATGATCATAGCAAATTTATTTGTAATAATTGGAAATTGGAATCAGCCCAGATGCCTTTCAATAAGTGAATGGTAAAATAAGCTGTGGTATATACACTCAGCAATAAAAAGGAACAAACCATTGACACATGCAATAACTTGGAGGAATCTCTGGGAAATCACGCAGAATATGAAAAGCCAATCCTAAAAGATTACATACGGCACTATACTATACTTATGTACTGTACTATAACATTTCATTTCATTTTTAATTGACAACTAATAATTGTATATATTTGTAAGGTACAATGTGATGCTGTGATACATTGTGCAATGATAAAATTAAGCTAATTAACAGCTTGTGGTGAGAACATTTAAAATCTACACTTTTAGCAATTTTGAAATATATGATACATTATTAATTAATACTAATGTAGTATGACATTTTGAAATGACAACCTTTTAGAAATGTAGAACAAATTAATAGTTGCTGGTTTTGGGCTTGGGGAAGGGGGTCACAAAAGGGAGGTGGGAGTCTTCATAAAAGGGTAGCAATGGGGATCCTTGTGGCAATGAAACTGGTATCTTGATTGTGGGGATGGATACACAAAACTATATAGGTGATAAAATTATATAGAACTGAACATGTACACAATTTAGTACAAGTAAAACTAAACAATCTGAACAAGATTGGTGGGTTGTATCAATGTCAATATCCTGGTTGTTATATTATACCATACTTTTGCAAATTGTTACCATTGGTAGAAACTGGGTAAAATATTACAAAGGATCTCTCTACACTATTTTTGACAACTACATGTGAATTTATAATTATCTTAATATGTTTTTTTTAATTTGCAAAGCACTGGACATGCACTTCACCAAAGAGCATATAAAGATGGCAAATAAGCACATGAAAAGACACTTAACACCTTTAGCCATTAGAGAAATGAAAGTTAAAATGATGAGATACCACAACACACCTATTAAGATGGCTAAAAGAAAAAAAAAATACTGGCAATATCAACTGCTTGCAAAGTTGTGGAGCAAGTGGATCCCTCATACTTTGCTAGTGAAAATGCAAAATGGTACAGTCACTCTGGAAAATGATTTGTCAATTTTCTTATAAAGTTAAACTTATATGACCCAGCAATCTTATTCTTTGGTATTGCCCTAGAGAAATACAAACTTATGTTTATAAAAAAAACCAGCATATAAATATATAGAGAAGCTCTATTTTTAATTGCCCCAAACTGGAAATGACCCATAAATATTTCAAAGAGTGAAGAGACAAACTGCTACATATAATGCATATAATGAAATACTACGCAGCAGTGAAAAGGAATAAATTATTGATACGTGGAACAATATCGGTGAATCTCAAAGGCATTATATTATGCTGAGTGAATGAAGCAAGTCTGTAAAGGTTACATATGTATGCTTTCATTTATAACACATCCTGGAAAAACAAAAACAGATCACTGGTTGCCAGAAGTTGGGAGAGGGAAGAGGGTGTGATTCTAAAGGAATAGCACAAGGTCATTTATGGGTGCTATGGAACTGCTCTGTATCCTGATTGTAGTGGTAGATACATGAATCTGTATATGTGCTAAAACCCATGGAAATGTATGCCAAAAATGCAGGGAGGAGTAAAAAAGAAATGATGTGTAGTCCTCAGTACTCAATAGCCCTTCCTGGCAATTTATACTCAGTCCTTTCAATGTCTAGAGTAGTGATTGAAGACTCAGTAACTAGTTACCTGTATATTTTGTCTTATTTTCAAGTGTCTGTTCTGCTTGCCCATGCTGTTTGAAAATAGGAAAACTAGAGATGAAGTTTAAGTTGCTTTTTCAAAATTCTTGTTCCTTTCTTCATACATGACATAGAAACAAAATGATACTCCTTTTACATAGTGCAGGCCCCATTTTTCCTGATGTTCTCTTTTTATCTAAAAATTGTACATTTTCATTGAACGCTTTTCTTCCCTCTCACATAGCAGTTTGCCTTCTGTAGAGCTAGAGCTGAGTCTGAAGCTCCCAGACCCCTTGAGCCTGTTGTCCAGACTGGGTCACAAATCCTTCACATGCAGGTCTATAAGCTAAGTAACAGGAAAAAGGTCCTTGGAGCCATGGTTGAAGAAAGAATAGATTTTATTTCTAGACATGAGCTCTGCCAACCAGCCGTTCAGAGCCTCTGCTTCACTCACACTGAAGAACACAAGAATTGCAACAAGCTAAAAATACACAGGTGCACATGTGCACTAACTCCACCCCCACACAACTTGTTTACAGAGAATGTGCTGCACCACCCCCAATGGGACCTGAGGTGAGGGGTCCTGACTAAACTACTCTATTTTCTTCACACCTTTTTTAAATGGAATTTTATGCCCCTTGAATTTCACAGAATGTTTGTAACTAGAGAACCTTTACTATTAGAAAAGTCTCATTGTTACAAGTAGTGACTTAAAGTCATATTTGTAGGTAGCCAAAATAATTTTTAAAATAGCTTTTTTTCTAAAGAGTTTGAGTCCATAAACAAGATATGATTTTTTTTTTTTTTTTTAGCCTACAATTTAGACAAATTTCATTAAAACCCCAGTGTGGTTATTTCCTCCCTATTTTCATTTTTTAAAAAAAATTATTTATTTATTAATATTATTATGTTTTTACATTCTAAGATGTTGTGGAGCAGTTGGGGGGGGAGCATGGAAGGGGAAAGGAAATAGGGTGGGAGGAGGAGGAAGGAAGGGGGCATGGTCGAGGACTGTGGCACCTCCTCATTCTGGCAGGGGAGACCAGGGGGCTTTGTCAGGGGGGTGTGGCTGAAGCCCTTGGCTCCCTACTGCCCTGGCTCAGGAGCCCAGGGTGTTTCCTGTGGTAGCTCAATGGTCATCACTGGACTGGTTGCAGATGTCGGGGAGTGCATGGCTGAAGCTCTTGGCCCCCATGATCCCTGCTTGGGAAACTGGGGACATTTTTGGCAGCAGCGTGGTGGTCATCACTGGGCTTGGTGTGGACATCAGGGGGTGTGGCTGAGGCCCTCGGCCCCCCACCACCCCAGCTTGAGAGCCTGGGGCATTTCTGGCGGCAGCCTGGTGGTTGTTGTTGGGCTGGGTGTGGTCATGGGGGGGCATGCCTGAGGCCCACAGCCCTCCCTCCTCCTTGGGTTGGAAGCCCAAGGGGCTTCTGGTCCTTCTAGGTTTTATAGGTGTTCTTTGGAGGTGTTAGACCTTTACTAGTTAATACCGGGCTCTGTCTCTCATTTGTGGGTATTTTGTTTTTTCTTTCATTTGTGTGCTGGATTATTCGCTGTTCCCACCACTTAAAGTCTGCACTGGAACTAATTTGTTGTCCTTTGCTTACTTCTAAAATGGGAAAATTTCCTGTGGGGACCAGCACTTGAGCCCTGTGGTTGAGCTACAATGCTGCTTTGCTGCTGATTCCCTGGGGAAGGCTTTTTGTGAAGCTAAGGTTTTAATTTTTGACCTTGTATGTACTTCCGGGTCTTGTGAGTTCAATACACCTGGGTTGTGTGGAAACCCTGGTCTGGGCCTGAGACTTTTCAGCAAACTGCACCCCCTACAGTTCTATGTTCCTGACCAGTCTCCACTGAGTGGGCCTGTGCTGAGTGAAGGGCAGATCAGCTGTCCATGCTGTGCTCCAGTGTTCCCCTGGTAGGCCTGTCTCCCCCACCACCCACACTCCAAACACTTCCCATGTGGTGAGCCATGCACTGGTCCCTTGCATTGACTCACTGGCCTCGGACTGGCTCCTGTTTTCAGTTGTTTGTGGCTCCTCACTCTTATATGGGTCCACGGGAACTCTGTTAGTGGTCTTGCTGTCCTGGGGGCCTCCAAGGCCCTCTTCTCCCCTGCCACCTCCAAGCCACTTCATAGGAAGGGCACAGGTGTGGCTTTTGCTAGCTCTTGCTCTGTGTGCTCACCAGCTCCAGCCTTGAAGCGGCCGGGGCTCGAAATGATGGGAGTGATCCTTTCTTTCTCTCATCATGGCTTCTTCTGCCTTTGTGAGCTCTGTAGGTCTCTTCCCCTCTTCCCCTGAGCTCTAGAGGCCCCAGCTTAGCTGTCATTGCTTTTTAATAGTTGTGAATTGGTTGATTTGTGGGAGAGAGTGATGTGGGGACCATCTATTCTGCCATCTTGACAGGAACTCCTCCTTGTTTTCAAACCATTTGCTTATTATAGGTAGTCTAATGTTGCATAAATTCATTTTGAAATAAATTTGCACAGTAGGAATTGTCCAGGATTTAAGAGTATTACCAAAAGCATACCAATTTGTAGATAACATTAGAATTAAAGGATTCTTTTTTGCCTCAGTGTTTTATCCACTTCAACCTTTACATAAGAGTATCATCAAAATGGTTTGCCCCCTTATAACTTCAAAGCCCTGTTCTGTGTGCATCTGCCACCCATTGGACCCTAAGAAATACTGTATTGAGCTGAGGCAGCAAAAGGGTCACTGCCATCCTCAGTTAAAAGTGCCATTTTACCTCATCACATTACTGCCAAGTGTCATCACTGCTTTTAAAATCCCATGTACTCAATAAAGCCTTCATGGATTAATTGCCTAAGTAAAAACGTTTTCCTATTACCATGTCCAAACATAAAATGTACCTCAACTTTCCACTCACTAATTCCTATATAAATTCAATAATTCCCTACTTTTACATAATGCAAACACCTGAACACTATGCTTATTCATTCAGATAAATGTTTATTTAATGATCTGTGTATCATAAACATACTCAGTCTATCATAATGGTGCATTGAAAGAAATTAGCCATATTCTACAAGAAGTTATGATCTGCCTCTCTCTGCCAAGTTGGACTCCATTCATAAATCGATACTTTATAAATGCTTTCAATATCTGATGATAGGATGACTTTATGTAACTGAAGAGGCAAAGAGATTTTATCCACATATTATAGCTGTGACAAGAAATGCATAGAAATTAAGAAATTATATGTCCAATAATACAGTGAGCCATTATCAGACCTAAATATAATGACGCTATCCAAACTTTCAGTCTTCTGGTAGAATAAAGCCCTAAAAATTGCTTTACCCCAACACCACAGTAGTTTTGGGACAGTAGCTTGTTTGGGGGAAGGGCTAGCACCAGGAAATGATAAGGGTCTTTGAAATAATGTTTGTATGAGTTCTGAATGCAATCTTACCTTCCCAGAGAGGAAATAAACAGCCATGAGAAGCAAACTGAAATAGATCTTGATCAAACTTGGCATTTACTTCAAAAAAGATACTTTGTCTGCAAACACCCAACACCTAACTTGTGTGTTGAATGGAGCATATTGGAAAGCTTTCTATATGAAAGCCATTTTCAAAACGAAAAGCAAGTGACAGGATAAAAACAAATCAGTCATAATTTAAAACCTTGTGGCCATATGTAAACTGAAGCATTTCTGACCCGTAAAGATAAGTTTTTTATTTAGAAGGAAGTGTCAGGCTCTGCATATTGGAGATTTGCAGAACAAGGGGCAGACAGACATCAACATTTTATCACATTTACAACAAAACATTTGCAAATGTTGGACATTATCTTTTCATTTGATTTTTCTCTTGGAACCTCCCTTGTATTAGTAAACACGGGTTTTTATAATAATGGATTATGTTTTTCTCAGCTATCTCTCAAGTCTAGGAGAGTGGCCCTGCATCCATACGTTATTCACTGTGTTTCAAGATCTCATAACCCAGGACAGCAAATTTCTCTTTATTCTCCAGAACTAATTTCAGGCTTAGAGCACAGGAAACACTGTGCGCTGCCACCATTTCTCAAAAGACAACTAAGGCAGTGATCACCTGATAGGCATGTTTAAATAAATTACTTCGCTTTGCTTTTTGCTTTTGCAAGATTATCACATCTTCAACAAAAAAGATTGAAAAAAATGATGGAGATAGGCTCTTTATTCATTCAGTACAAGAGTCTCCAAAGGGTTCAGTTTTAACTTGGATTTGAGGAATGTTAATGGGGGAAACAGACCTTTCACAGTCAGGCTATAGTAGTGATTACTAGAAATATAATTTTTGTGTTTTTTCTACAATGTCGGATATTGATTCCTAGGCTTTTAAAGAAATCTTTTAAAAGAATTTCTCAGCTCTTAGACGGCCCATAGTTTCTGCATAAGAACTTGACATAAGTTATTTTATTTTATTCTAATTTATTTAAAACAAGACTGATAATAAACATATGCCATAAATGTGCTTTGTCTTACTTCAACTCCCCTCAAAAGCAGACTCTGAGGTGAGAACATGAGTGCAAATTCTTTATTTTGGAGGTGGGCATAGAAAGCAGAAGTGAGGAAGTGAGTTAGTGATAAAAGGAAAGAAGAAATCTAATGAAGTGCATGTGTATGAGCAGGTTACCACTGTGGGCAACTGAAGCTTAACCTTGCTAGGGAAACTCTGAAATACCATGTGGAGCAGACTTCTGAAGGACTAGGATGGAGGTTGTCAGTGGGGGCAGTGGAGAACTTCAGCATCTATTCACAGATCCCATCCCTTATTGATTGAGTTTGTCTTGGGTAGCATGAACTCCCACATACTCCCATGTAGCAGCCCGGGCTTCCGTGCTGGAGAAAGTCCTCAATCAGAGAAGAGGTACTTGAGCTGGGAAGCTAATAGGTGCTGATAATTGTCTTTATTTGAAGCTGCAGGTAAACAGGTGGGCCAAAGAACAGTGTCTGCTCCATGCCTTGTTTTGTGTCTGGAGGGGGCTTAGTAGAAGTTATTGATAATGAGAGGGAGTAACATAAACATGCATTTCAAATCATGGTGTGATTTTCCATGAGAATCCTGTAGTCATACTGATGGGAAGTTCAGTGCATATTCACTAGGCTGGCACATTGATCACACAACTCTGGTGTGGTGCCTGCAGCCAGAACACTATGGGTGAAAAGACAGAAGGGTTATTGGTACCAACAGGGGAAGTTCTAGCCCCTCTGGTAAGATACATGCCAGTTTGCCATCCTGAGAAAGGATGGTTGCAGGAATGGGTATCTTACCTGGTTTATGATACCATACATTATCTGCTAACACTGTTGGATCTGTAGGCTCTACATGTAACAGTATAGGGGAACTCATAATTGGCCATAATGATAATACAAATGTGCCCTTTAGAATAGAGCACTGATCTGTTCCAGGCCATGTTACCTTTATTTGAGGAGGCCAGGTACTTGTCACCCAAGGTGAAACTTGCAAGTCTTCCTCTAATCCTTTCCCCAAGGCCCTATTAGACCTACCGAGTGTATATGGGGGGCTTTTATTCTCCAAGGCCATTCCCAATTGTACTGTCTGTTCCTGTTGCAAACAGGTTGGGGCCGGTAAGAGAATGTTTCCATTCTTGCCATATCCTGGCTTCAAAAGCTTATGTTTAGTAGTGACTTGCAGTTGTATAGGTGCTGCAGCCCTATGCAACAGAGCTTCCACTGGAGAGGGCCCACCCTTGCGGGATCTTTCATTTAGAATCCTGACTGTCGGCCATAACTGCCGTGTCCACCCCTTCAGGGATGGGGGTTGGGCAGATAGCCTTAGTCCCTTTTTTAAAAGGCCATTATACTGTTCAATCATCCCTGCTGCCTGGGGATGATATGGCACATGTAACTTCCACTGAATGGACAACTGGGAAGCCCACCTCTGAACCCCATGTCCAGTAAAGTGGGTTCCATTGTCACTCTATGACTACAGGCCAGCCATACATGGCCGTGAGGCTATTCAATGCCTTCACAGTGTTTACCTGCTCTGGGGCCTTACAAGACCATACAAACAGAAGTCCAGTAGCCGTATCAACAGCAGTGAAGATGTATCTGAAATTCTCTGACCTTGGCAGTGGTCCAACAAAGTCCACTTGCCATCGTGTCAGAGGCACGCTTACATGAGTTATCTGCCCATCAGGGGCACATCTGCCCATCAGGGGCATTTTTTCTTGGGTTTATGTGGCACCTGGCAAGCCCTCGACCACTGGGTCTTGCAGCCACCATGCTGCATTCTCCAATGTAGCTACCCAGCTACATCAGCTGCTGGAGCTCTCTCCTGCCATCTTACCTTAGCCAGCATATGAGCTTCATCATTGCCAATTCAACATGAAGCTTCCGGTCTTCATCTGACCCCAAAAGACGAGCACCTTGGCCTGCTCCCTAGTCCAAATGGAACATTTCATCTGCCTCATCAGGAGCAATCAAAAAATCCTTTAAATCCACTGAACGTACCTTGCTACCTGTTTCTGGGCGTTTAGCAAAGTGCTATTCAGGGTGCAATTGCTGGCACAAGGCAAACAGGACTGCATTTGGTTGCCAGTCAATTTTCTTTCTATCAACCCCTGCTGCAAGCAAGTCAAGCCACATCAGCTTACGGCTAGTCTTGCTTGGTCACTTTGGGATTAAATCCCGAGTATTTCTTGGGGGTTTGGTCTTAGCCACCTTTCAGACCCCATTTGCTTGCCTCCTCTCCTCTACTTCACCCAAGCTGGCTATCATGGTCGTTACCTCATGTATAGGATGACCAATGTATGGGGCCGGTATGGCCATCAGTGACCCATAGAACGTTGACGGGGCATTCTGTAGCACTGTATCTCTCATGCTGCCTGTAAAATTTTCGTCTGGGCCATGAGTGTTCACATTAAACATGAACTGCTGCATCCCTAACTCTCAAATGATTTGGACCAGCTCAGCATACGTTTGCCATTTACTAACAATCTTGGGCAGTTCTCCAGCATTTGCTCACATGGTTCAGGCAGCTGCATTCACCCATTCCATTAAGTAGTGATTATCTGGCTCTTGTGCATATCTGCAGCTATTCTGCAGCTGCTGCCTCAGGGACCGGTGCATGGTGATGGAGGCCAATTTTTCCATCTCCTACCCAGAGCATATTACACTATCCACCTCTAGGTCCCATAACTGCAACAGCCAAGCAGCCAGGGGCTCTCCCTGTTTCTGCTGAAACTGTCTCCCCAGGTCAACCAATTCAACCTGGGTATGCGGGACATAGGTGGTAAATTGCTTCACCTGTGGATTGCCCACTGGTTGTCTGCCCAGTCCCATAGGCTGCTCATGCCTCACTTTCTGTTGCATGACAGGTCGTGCATGGGGACGCATGGTCTCTCCCAACTCACCACTGGGTTTGTCATGTTCTCTGGTGTGAGAGGCAGGAGTGGCCAGTCGCCACATGTCACCCTCCAGGACATCTATCCATTCTTCCAACAACTCTGCTTTTTGCTTTGAATCTTCCAGTCGTTTCACGTCATCCTCCAGGACATTTATCCATACTTCCAACAACTCTGCTTTCTGTTTCAAATCTTGACCAACTTACAGCATAGTGAGCAGGAGCCTCCAGTCAGCAGAAAAGTGACCACCAGGCACCACACACTCAAAGACAGCCACATTTCCTCCCCCTACCAAGGGGCTTTCCGCTGTAGTGCCTGGTCTATGCCATCTTGTATTACAGTGAGCAGCAACCAGATCCTGGTCAACAGGAAAGTGGCCATGGGGCACAACATGTTCAAAAGTAGCCACATTTCCTCCTTCTCCCAAGGGCTTTTGGCTCCTGTACCTGCTCAGAATCCTGCTCCGACTATTCCAATTGTAGAGCTAGGGCTGGGTCTGGAGTTCACTGACCCCTCGAGCCCATTCACAAACCCTTCACACGCAGGTCTATGAGCTAGGTAACTGGCAAAATGGTCCTTGGAGCCTTGGTTGAGGTAGGAATAGTCTTTATTCAGCACACACACACATCTAATACCTAGGCAGTCCAAAGAGAAACTCAGAAACTCCACTGCTATTGGCAAAGTCCAAAGAAAAACTAAGCAGCTGCCAGCAGAGTAAACATGCTCTATTTTAAGACATGAGCTCTACCAGCCAGCTTCTGCTTCACAAACTGAAGAACACACAATAGCAACAAAACTAAAAAGATGCATGGGTGCACATGTGCACTAACTCCACCCACACACAGCTTGTTTACAAGAAATGTACTACATGACCCCAAATCGGACCTGAGTCGAGGGAGCCTGACCAAACTATTTTATTTTCCCCACAACCCTATAATGGAGCACCCAGATATGTAAAGACAATACTCTTAGACCTAAAAAAAAAGAGATTGACCCTAATATGATAATAGTGGATTACTGATTACACCCCTCTCAGCATTGGACAGATCTTTGAGGCAACAAATCAACAAAGAATCACAGGATTTAAACTACACCTCAGGGGCTGTCCCATGGCTCACTTGGGAGAGTGTGTTGCTGCTAACACCAAGGCCATGGGTTTGGATCCCTATATAGGGATGGCCGGTTAGCTCACTTGGGAGAGCGTGGTGCTGACAGCACCAAGTCAAGGGTTAAGATCCCCTTATTGGTCATCTTTTTAAAAAAATATAAATAAATAAAAATAAAATAATCTACACCTTAGACCAATTGGACATGGCAGATATCTACAAAACATTTCATCCAGCAACTACAGAATATACATTCTTCTCATCAGCACCGGGAACATTCTCCAGGATAGAGGATAGGCCACATGCTAGATCACAAATCAAGTCTCAGCAAATTTAAAAGAATCAAAATCATTCCAAGTATCTTTTCAGACCACAATGGATTAAAACTAGAAATCAATAAGAAGCAAAACTCTGGAAACCGTACAAGTGCATGGAAACTAAACAACAAGCTCCTGAATGACCTATGGGTCCAAGAAGAAATTAAACAGGAAATCAGAAAAATTCTTGAAACTAACAAAAATAAAGATACATCATACCAAAATCTGTGGGATACTGCAAAAGCAGTACTAAGAGAGAAATTTATTGCAATAAATGCTTACATTAAAAAAATAGGAAAGCTTCAAGTAAACGACCTAACACTAAACCCCTTTTTTAAATTAAAAAAACAAACAAGCAAAAAAACCTCCCTTTTTACCTAATCAGCCAGTAAGCTTCTGCTACATGCAGCTAAGAATCTGGAATGATACAGAAGTTGAAACCAGAAGTTGTTGCAGGCAGCAGAACCCCTGGGAAATGGGGAAGGTTTGTGATTGGTGATCTGGCATGGCAGCCATGGAAACTGCTGTTCAGCTCTGCTTCAAAAGAACCTGCTGTGTGAACAGTGAGCATAGTGACTGACAGCTTCCAGCTGCCTTTCCTCCCAGCCAATGCCTGAGCATGGCAGAGGTGCTAAAGTCAGTCCATTCCTGCATCACCCTGCTATTCCTCTGAAGAGAAATTTTGTTTGGGGAGTCCCCATCAGCCAAGTGGAAACTATCAGGACTGCCCTGCACCTGAGGCTCTTCTCACCCAATTCTTCCTTCTCTCTCTTCTTCCATACTTGCATCACAAACTAATGGTTCTCCTTGCCTGTCCCTGCTCCCTCTGCCTTCACTCTTCATAGGCATTTCTCCGTATAAATCTCTCACCTTGAAACCCTCTTGGCATCTGCTTCTCAGTGGACCTAACTGACACAGGTGGTGCAGAGTGGTCAGAGAAAACAAGTGTAAAAATGGGGTTTGGGGTCTGCTCACTCAGTATCTGGCTGTCAAGAAGGACCACTCCCCCACTCCCATCTTTAGTGCCTCTGTAGGGGATGGATAGTCCATGACACAATGCGTAGACCTAATTGTTGAGCATTTCATCTGTGGTGACCTGGAAGATTTTCCCAGTGGAAGGGAATGCCCTTGCCGGTTTGATGATTCAGTCATTTTAAAGATACAGATAAAACAATGCCTGTAAGGGCAGGGGAATTGGTTTGTTATGACTAAGTTCTATTGACATTCTGCAGAGAGATAACGGGAGTCTGCAGGCTGTTAAACAGTTAAAGATGAACTATGAGAGCCAGAGTGCCTCTGTGGTAGTTTGACCAAAGGTCCTTACCTCCTGCAGTGGAAGGGCAGACATAGGTGCTGACAGAGGTGGACACAGGATCTGATTGAGTTGCAAAGGTCCAGAGGCATTTATTTATTTATTTGTTTGTTTGTTTGTTTGTTTCACTATGTAGTAGCTTTATTTTTCTCTTTAAATATACTGATGCAGTTTTATTTTATTTTATTTTTTTAAATTTTTTTTTCTTAATTTTATTTTGTCGATATACAATGTGGTTGATTATTGTGGCCCATTACCGAAACCTCCCTCCCTCCTCCCTCTCCCCCCTCCCACCCAACAATGTCCTTTCTGTTTGCTTGTCCTATCAACTTCAAGGAATTGTAGTTGTTATGTCTTCTTCCCACCCACCCCCTGGTTTCTCTCTCTCTCTGTGTGTGTGTGTGTGTGTGTGTGTGAATTTATTTATTTATTTTTAGCTCCCACCAATAAGTGAGAACATGTGGTATTTCTCTTTCTGTGCCTGACTTGTTTCACTTAATATAATTCTCTCAAGGTCCATC